>NC_053023.1:540117168-540409095 GCF_003073215.2 Triticum urartu
CATCTCACACAATGATCATCCCTAAATCAACTCTTTGGTGACTTCCCATTAGTGATGACCTTTGCTGAAACCATGCGATAGTGAGTGTGTTTAACTCGTGGGTTCCTGACAATGAACACATGAAAATGCTAAAGCTAAATGGATAGCAATCAAATTCTGTTCTAAGATCTATAGTACACAAAAAGAATGCACAATATATTCTCCTTTTGCACCCAATTTCCACACTGATCTATCCGGTTCCTCAGCTAAGGGACATCAGATTCTTGCTGAAGCTGGTGCTGCATCCACATACCCAGAAGCTCTCTACAAAATTCTCATAAACCCTACATACCCCATCCTTCATTAAACACATGTGCCAGTCACATTCTTACCAAATGCTGGGTAATAAAATCAAAGGAATTTGAAAGCTACATTTTGTGTTCCCTTCCACTCCTCCCAGGAACAAGTGGAGTTATCATCCTCCACTTTCTTGTGACAGAATGCAAACAACAGTGGCTTATTCTGCATTAAACTCTGCTAGAAATGCAACTCACGTGATCTAGCTTCCACCTGAGAAAGAGTGCCCCCTTGTAAATACTGCTGACTAGCTAACCAAATGGCATGACAACGTTGTCCTGAAGTTGTTAACTTCTTGAGAACTTCCCTTGGAATCCTAAAGAAGTACAACATGTAGGAAGGCGATGCTGCTTAAACAAGAATTATTGGGAGTAAACCCTTCCGCATAAGATAATATTTTATCTTGCCACCTAGCCAACTCCATTCTACTTTTTCCTCTGTAGTCTTCCACAAAATGGAAAATCTCTCATCTCTCAACCTCATTCCTAAGCAATAGAGCTCTTTTCAAACCTCAAAGATGTTTAAGCGTAGGATAAGCTTCAAATTTCTTGCCTGCTGTAAATTTTCTACAAAAAGAATGGTGTCGTCTGCATCTTTGAGAATAGACACATCACGCAACCGTCTTCCTTGAAATGAGAAACAATATCCCTTATTAATCCTTTCTGCACTCTTTTTATTGACCAAAATGGCCACACCAACAGCTATAATAATACTAAAAAGCAAGGCGGGATAATGGCCCCCCTATCCCACATCCTTGAAGGCATGGAAGTAAGTTTCTAGCAGGTTAATGCATATATGTTTGAAACAAGGTGGTTGATGTTTATGGTAATCTTGTCTTTACATGGCCTAGTGATTTTCATATTCTTTTTGTTCCATTCTGCTTATTGATGAAATCAATGTGATGCCACTCAGTCATGGCTAATGTTTTTGCAGATTTCACTCTTACATTGAGGATAGCTGATCAATCACGTACATCTGGTATCTCCGTGACTTTCTTTGCCAACAACACTGCACTACTGCCGTCTGTTAGGTCAAGCGGCGATATCATCAGTCTCCATAATGTTGTGGTATAGCTGAATACTCTTCAAGTGTCCACTTATCGTAGTGCCACATTCTATGGCATTTCTGAGAATACAACTTTGCACTTACATTGTTCCTTTTGTATGCTTGTATGTGCAATTTTCTTCCCTCGTTTTTATCAAGTATTTGTGGTGACTGGATCATTTCTACTTTTATCTGCAGATAAAAGTGCTTCATGGTGAATTCTTTGTAACTATTGAGAAAAGGTTTTCTTCGTTTGCACTATTTGGAGGGATGGTATCTACAGAGTTCAGGCCTTACCAGATTTCTATGAAACATCAAGGAACCAAACATGACAATCAAATTTTAACCCAGATGAGAATGTGGCTTGTGTATCATCCTCCAGGTGACTCCTAATTTGAACACTACTGTTATTCATTTCTTTGGTTCACGCATCTACATTACATGTTGTGCAGTGTTACAATCGTGTTCTTTCAAATTTTGTACATCTGTCTCATACCATGGAAGCAAACAGGATTATGAGCTTCCAACTGAGACGGAAACTCTGCTTTTGTCCATCAGCCTTGATGGGATCTTGCTATCACTGTTTTCAAACTTTTGCTCCGGCCAGTTAATGTCTATGCACGATCTGATCTAGGCCCCATTCGTATACAATGATCCATCTGATTAATTATTCTCGTATTTCTACTTGCATTCTTGCATTTACCATCTTAGGTAAGGCTGCCTTTGTATGGACTTCATTCTAATATAGTGCCACTTAAGTTTTTATATGCATAAATGGCCCCTTTTTTGTTGGTTTTATCTCCTTGCCATGATGCTGCATTGTGTAAGTGCTTATCCCAGCATGGCCTGCATACAAAATTGTCTAGTGATTTATGTGTATGCGTTTCTACACAGATTCATGATTATTTCTATCTTCAATAGAGAATATATTCAGTGTGAGTATCTTTTGTGATATTTGTTGCTGTTTGTAATAGTTTTTTGTACCATAGGTCTGAAAGATCTTGAATTGCAGCTACGGAATATAAAGTCTGATTCTACTTTTGATCTTGTATGCAAGGTTAGTTCCTTATATTCAATCAAATTAAATTTGATACTTATGTCAACTGAGGAAATATCTAGTTTTTCTTTATAGGTACTTCATGTCTGTGAAGCTCCCAGTGGCGAATGGATTTTTTATGTTTGGGATGGAACTGATACTCCTGCAACTGAGCTTCAGACACTGTAGGGTTAGAATCTCTAATTATTGTTTAAGTTCTATTTCACCAACATGCGATAGCAAATAAAGTCTGTCTAAAAAAAGGTAGGATGGCAATAGTGCTTTTGATATATTTATCAGGGCCTTCGTTTGGTTGTTTTGAAGGGAATATAACATTGTTTTAACTTTGGGCATAGGAGCAAATAGACTTGATTTCTCATAAAGCATATGCTAATCTCACTGTTCAATTTTTGAACTAAATTGTGTGCCTCTGTTATTTCTCTTGGCGACCTTGTAGTTTGGACACGGAAGCAGTTACACCAACCCCTCTGCATCCTGAAGAAGCGCCGCTACCCAGGGAGGTTCTATGCACACTGCCTTGTGTTGGAACTGTCCTGAGGGTATTCTCAAACAGATTTTCCAAGGAAATACTACACTTGCAAAAGGATATTTACTGGGCCCGGTTCTGCAATATTACTTGCAAACAGGAGTTTGGCATGTGGAAAGGCTCTTTGCTGCCTTCTAGTAGAATCCGTCTTTTATCTAATGAAGATGGCGGTGTCATTGAACGTTTGAAGTAATCTTCTCTTTTCTCATGGATGGACAGTGCATCTTAAATTTCCTTTAGGAAAAATGTTTATCAAGTGCATTAATAACTCCAGGGCGTACGATGGTCGTTTTGCCACCCAAGTTCATCGAGAGCCAATGGCTAGCCTCCACATGGCCTCTGATATTACTGGTATGGATCATAACCGGATAATTACGTGATGCAGATTTGCTGCCATCTGTTGTATGCTAAGACCTGCCATGTGATATTTGCCAATTCTATCAGATGTGGAGTTCAAGAGAGCAGGTTACACGACATTAATGGAGTCGCTCACCCATGGACAGGTAATACTCATTTCCCAATTGCAACATTTTTGTCAATTGTTCGTCAGCTTCATTTGCTGCGTTGGTTTTAGTTTATCCCTTGAAGTTTTCAAGAACCGGACTCAATCTTCATCGTGAGAAAATGTTCACTTCAATAGGATCGCAGTGATGGTGTCTCTTCCAATGCTGCTTTTCATAATCAACACTAACCTAGAAGTGTTCTGAAAAGTGAAAACTAATGCCGGCAACGACATCTCTGTATCTTATGTGCCAGGTGACGCACAAATTCAAAACCCTGGTCCGTGTGGTGGCGGCATACCCTTGTCAAGGCAAAGAGCTGGATTCACTATTGACGGGTGATTATTGCCTTCGGCTGACTCTTGAGGATCCTACGGCGAGAATCCATGCATACGTCCACAAGAACGATGCGGTAAGATGTTAAGCCATCAGCCTTGCAGTTTACAATTCACCTCCTCCAATGTTCGTTCTCAGAAGTTATAGAAACTACGTTTTTTGTGAAAGCCACAAGTGCCTGAGAAAATGCTTGCCTTTTCTGAAGCCTGCGTTCATCTTATGAATGTCAGGTGAGCTTTTTCGGCGGTTTCCTCACGCTGGCGGCGCTGACCAGAAAGATGAACAGGCTGCTGGGCGTCCCGGAGCCAGAAGACGATGCCGAGGAAGGCATAGTCGGGGGCGGGGGCAGGAACCCTCCCTGGGTATGGTGCTGCCTGAAGTCGTACCGCCTGGACAAGTACGACCCCTGGGGCAGCCGACGGTATCGGGTCTTCGGCACGGAGATCAGGGACTGAGATAGGCGGAAGGCGATCGACGGATCCGCGACCTGGCGAACCACCTCGGGGACGGCACTGTGTACGGACAGAGTGGTCTGCCTGAGTTGGCACTACCAGTCATCCCGTTGCTGCTGTTTGTTCCTTAGACTGGAGGAGCCACTCTGTTGCTGTTACTGGATTGGTGCAGTTTTCGTGCAGTCGATGGCATGATGGCACTAGTCAGTGGTCACTAGTGTGAGTCCTGTATGACTTGTGCTCCTCCCAAAGTCGCGAAGTCGACGGCGCTAGCTTAGTTGGTGTGTGTCGTGGGGAAGAAACGTGAGGAGTTTCCCGCCGGAGGCGTTGGGTTCGCCGCACGGCACGGCGTTTGACGGCCAAGTCGTGGTGTTGACGGTCCGGTCACTTGCTTTCTTAGCGTGCAGGCAAAGGAAATCAAAGCTAGTCGATAGTCCTGAGTTTCACACCATCGGTGTGGTTGAGTTTTATGTCATGCTGCTGGATACTTGCTCGACTTTGCGTGCACTGACTGGATCACCCTGTGTTCAACTAATTCCTCTGTTAGGAGAATTGCCAACTTCCACTAAATTGTACCCCCTCTTTAAAATTAACCGAAAATTTCGATATGTTCCAGGTCAAAATTGTACTCTTTAAAATTCCGCCGTCGATCTGCTTCATCTACATTGGCCTTAGGACCATCGAGGCGCGGTGGATCCCGGCCTTTACAGGTGGGAGGGCTCCCGCTTCGTTTTTTGGTGGGGGTTTTTAATTTCTTTAGGGTTTGTGTCCTGTTAAAAAAGGCGAGGCGTGACGGCTCCCTAAAGATGGAGTAATGTTCTTCTGGCCTAGCCTCCGTCCCGGCGGTGCACATCGGAAGGCGTGTGGAGGTGTATTCGGTGGATCTTGCGGGATTTTGTTGGTGTTTGTCTTCGGTCGTTTTGTTTGGATCCGGTCTGCAGTCTATTGGATCCTTTCGATCTCTCTTCATCGGTGATGGTTGTTGTTCTGGTGCGCTGGTTCTTTGGGCTTTTTTTTGGAAAAATTCCGATTTATTCAGTAAAGAAGGGTGATGACGGCAGCGCGCCTTCGACTTGCTCCAGTGTTTCTAGTCGTTGCTAGGTGATAGTAATTTCTATTGATTCTTGTGTTCTTAGTATTGCCATGATGTTTAAAGAATAAATCTGAAGTTTTAAAAAGGAAAAACTGAACTTAATTAATTTAATTTAGGATAAAGCTGAAATTTAAAGAATTTCGAAAGTGATAGGATAGCGAGGCTGAGGCCCCGCGCCCCCGCCAGGAAAGCAGCCGCCCGTGCCCCCACCTCCACCTTCTCTCAGTCCATCTTTCCCCTTCCCTCCATAAATCCCGACACCTCCTCCAATGGAGGCGCTCGCTACCGCACCCGCGCCGTCACGTCCAGGCCCCCCACCCCCGACCCGCTGCTCCCATCTCCGCCGCCCCAAAGCCCTAGCCACCTCCAAGCTCCCTCGCCGCGTCATCGCCGCCCTTCACATGGACGGCCCCCGCGCCGCGCCCCTTCGCTGCACTCCCGCCGAGACGGTGAGTCGCCAACTTGCTCCCGCGTATCCCCGTGGAAGGCAGAGTTCATAACTGATTGGTTGTCTGGATGCCGCGCAGGACGCGGTGGCGACGACCTCGGACCAGACCGAGACGGCGGCGGCGGTCGAAGCCACCGAGCTGGGCAACAACGGGGCCCCGGCCCCGGCGGCGGACGCCCCCGCCGCCAGCATCGAGGGGCTGGACGGGATAAAGATCCGGAGGCGCCCGGTCACGGGCCCGTCCGTGCACCACGTGGGCCCCTTCCAGTTCCGCCTCGAGAACGAGGGCAACACGCCGCGCAACATCCTCGAGAAGATTGTCTGGAACAAGGACGTTGAGATTTGGCAGGTATGATGATGTTCTGGACTTCCGGAGCATTGTGCTTGTGCTGCCCTGTGCAAAGTGATGTTTCATGTGATGCCAAATTCGTGCTCTGGCTGATTTGTGTTCGCCAGATGAAGGAGAAAATGCCCCTGTACAGGCTGAAAGGTCCTCTGGACAATGCGCCTCCGGCCAGGGACTTTGTTGCTGCGCTGAAAGCGTCCTACGATCGGACTGCTCTGCCCGCTCTGATTGCGGAGGTGAAGAAGGGGTCGCCAAGCCGGGGGGTTCTTAGGGAGAATTTTGAACCGGTGAGTTTATGGGATGAGTAGTGATGCTGAAATTAGGTGCAGGCAGCCTGTGCAGTCTCTTGGTCATGTATGTTATCGCCTTATTGGAGTTCACCTGCTCACTGAATGTGATTTATATTGAATGCATAAACTACCATTTCGACGATACTATCTTGTATGTGAACTTATTTCAATTAATGGGTCATACAACTGTAGGGAGAGATATCAAACTATGCTTGCCCTTTTAGTTATTTGACTACCTACCATCCACCTGATTTGCCTATTCCCTGTTATTGAGACTTACATTGTTGACATTCACTAGCACAAACATACACTGTTTTTTTTTTTCTTGAAGGAGGTGCTGTTGCTCTTCATTTGTAACACCAACTAAGAAGCGCAGATACACCTAAACTAACTAATGTTTGTTGGGACATAAACAGGTCGAGATCGCTCAAGCGTACGAGAAAAATGGAGCAGCATGCTTAAGTGTTCTTACAGATTCAAAATTCTTTCAGGTTAGTAGTTTCTTCTCTAGGAGATCTGAATCCTTATTTTTGTATGTTGTGGAGTTATCTGTACTGAAGATACTTGGTTTCCTTTGATATGCAACCAGGGAAGTTTCGACTACTTGGAGGCTATACGCAATGCTGGAGTTAAGGTACTGTATATTTGGCCATATGCTTTACTACTTGCAGAAGTCAATGATTTCATATGTGGTAGTTTGAATGCATGAAAGGCTCATGATCTGATCTTCTGAACGCAGTGTCCTCTTCTGTGCAAAGAGTTCATCATTGACGCTTGGCAGCTTTACTATGCACGGTCTAAGGGAGCAGATGCTGTTCTTCTGATTGCCGCCATCTTACCTGATCGTGATATCAGTTATATGCTGAAAATATGCAAAATACTCGGGATGGCAGCTCTAGTTGAGGTTTGTGAATTATTTTTGCAACATATGTTGTATGTTGAAGGCTTTCGACTCTCCTCTCTTGTTGGACTGGAGTAATTCTATTTGCTGCTGCAGAATAAATCAAATGCACCTTCAGCATTCGAAGTCTGTTGGAATTAACATGTTAATTGTGTTGTTGAAGGTGCATGATGAAAGGGAAATCGACCGTGTTATAGGGATAGATGGCATTCAGCTTATTGGCATCAATAACCGTAATCTTGGTATGACATTGTTCATTTGGTTTAGTTATAAGTTTTGTTGGCACATATTATATATAACAATCTGGGGGTGTTTGTTGAGAGCAAAACCCGTCCAGCACCAAAAAAAAAGACTCCACGTTACTCAGCTTGTAATGCACACATGCATGACAATCTTTGAACGGTCTGAAGAAACCATATTTGAACATCCCTATCTATGTCACATATGTTCTTTACCCTATCTATGTCACATATGTTCTTTACCCTATCTATGTCACATATGTTCTTTACAAGTCATTGCAGTTATTTTATCACCTGGATGCTTGTTGCTTCGTACAAACTAATGGATCATTTATTCTATTTGCCATCATAAATCATATACTATGGAGCTACTGTGGGACGGAGGGAGTATAATTTTTTTGAATTTCCAAGGAGTTGTCATGTGTGCAGACCGCACAGTGCAGACCACACATGCATGAGCGTGCCCGTGGGAAGGATGTGCTCTCTTTTGGTGTTTAATTATGTATAATCCAGATTATTTGATTCTTAAAATGTAAAAGCTAGAGCTACACTTTAGATCTTGATATCCAACCTTAAGGACGTAAAACATGGTAATGCGTTCACTATTGAAAGTAGATGATTAAAGATGTTAATCTTGTGGTGCTTCAAATTAGGTTCTAGGATCAATAATTCACATGACACATAATTTTATTGCAGAAACTTTTGAAGTTGACATTTCAAACACGAAAAAGCTTCTGGAGGGTGAACGGGGACAACTTATAGCCCAGAAGGACATAATTGTAAGTAACCGCATGTCTCTTGCTACCAATTTTGTGCACTTCACAGTAGTTACTTACCACACGTTGCAGTATTTGATAACGAAGCACTATCCAAATATTTTATTTTATATTGTAAATTTTGGCATCTGCTACTAGCATTAGTCAATTTTTTTCAGTTTAAATTATCGGCATCTCTTGTAACCTCATTACTGGCATTTAGGTAGCATTATGCCGTGAATCAGGCATATGTATTATTAATGGTGTAACTGTACATGAATTTAACTCGGTTAGCTCAAGGGAGACCACTGGCAATGATACTCTTATCAGCCCATATAAGGCAGGGTAGCTCTTGGCACACGGAGTAACATAAATTAGTTATGTGCAGTTAAGGCTCATCTATCAAAACAGTCTCTTTATCAAACCATGAGAAAATTTTCGTTGAACTGTAGTTCATCTATGTCATGTTCTATTTTCACTGCCCATATTGCTATCCAGAAGTTCTCAGTACAAAATTCGTCCATGTTGGATTATGTACATGACTCCTTGGCATGCAATATTCATGTTTACTTTTGACCTGTTTCAGGTCGTAGGCGAATCTGGACTGTTCACGCCTGACCATGTTTCATTCGTTCAGGATGCCGGGGTCAAAGCGGTAAGTGCGCCATGAAACACGTGTAAATGAACACTACAGTGATTCTGAAGTCTAGTTTTTCTTGCTTTTTGTCACCCTGACTTGACGCCTTGATGCAGATTCTTGTCGGGGAGTCCCTCATCAAGCAGGAGGACCCTGGGAAAGCAATCGCTGGACTTTTCGGCAAAGACATCTCACCCGTGAGTAGTGCGGTGTAAATAGGAAAAGGGGCAAGGAATCGTGAAATGCTGGGCCTCTCATATTTTGTATAGGAGAACAGAGCGATGTGCGCTTTTGGAGAGTTTTGGTCAGCAATTTTGTTTACCTGGCCAGTATCGGTGTTCTTCCCTTGCTGCCATTTCCTGGAAGTTGTAACCGGCCTCACTGTTCAAAGGATGCAATGCGAAGAGAGATGATCGAATAAGTTGGGTGTAGATGTTATTAGCTTGAGTTTACTTAGCTTGATAGATCAGCTCTTTGCTGTTCTATCTAAGTTCGATTTTTTGTTGTTGCAAGTTGCAACGCATTATCTTGACCATGTTGACAAGTGACAGCCTCTGAGCTGGTGATAAGATAATGCAGTAGCAAACATGCTAATTGGAGCTACTCCCAGAGATTGTTTGGTCTCCGATCTAGGCCCAGTTCTTTGTAAAACAAATGGGGCTCAGATTCTGAGAGAAGCTGGGTAGGGGTCGCATTCTGGGAGAATCCCCAGATTTTGGCAAAATAATTGGGCCCTAATACTGGGAGCACTAAATAATTACTCAATTTAAGTAGCAGGACCTAAACCGCACAGGCAGGCCACATTGTACAGTGCAACCTATATCTAATGCCAGATTCTCTGTTGTATTCTTATTTTGGGCTGCAGTTCTTTTGAACACTACAAAAACATCTTCTCTCACTCAACGCACATTACTGAAAGGTCTAAAATAAATCCAAAAAAATACGACCACTAATGTCAAGTCTAAGACTTAAATCTTTCTCTCCTCTTTCCTCTATCTTATCTTCAGATGTCTCTTGCAAAATTCATATGAGGGATCCAGACACCTATTACCTATATGTGTATAATTTCATGTCATTTGCAAAAAAGGGTATAATTTGCGTGTTTTAGATTCCTATATAGAATTCCACAAGATATGACATCAGTAATTCCTTTTTTTTTTTAGTTTTTTGGGCTCAGAGCGTGCGGAGTCGGCCTACGACGCGCGGCCGAGTTTTAGAGTATCTTCAACAGGCGCGCTAAACAGGCGCTGCGCCGCAAAATCCCCCATTTTAGCGCGCGCGTAACCCGGCAGATGACTCCACCGGGCGCGTAATAACCACGCGCGCGGTATAAGCAGTTGGGCGCGCGCTAGGAAGCGGTACGTCGCGCGGTGTATTTGCGGCGCCCGCTTCCGCGCGCGGCACACACGACGCTCGCGCTGCGCTCTTCTTCTCCCCCTCCAAAGCCCCCCGCGCGCCGGCGCCGGCGACCCGCACCCATGGACGCACGCGCCGGCACCCCGCTCACCCCGTCCTATAGCCGCGACCCCCCCGCCCCCGCCCCCGCCGCCACAAACCCTAACCCGGGTGGCGTTGGCCTCGCCTCCGCCGGAGCTCCTCCGACGAGCGGCCTCACGCGCGGCCTCTTCATGCCGCCGCAGATGACCTCGGCGGCGGGTGGCGTCGCGTCGGCGCCGGCCCGAGCCGCCGCCCCCTCCTCCTCAAAACTCCCCAATGCGGCGCGGCCAAAGAAGGGCAAGACATCGGCGAAGAAAAACAAGGCGGCGGACGGCTCCGGCACCTCCAAGGCGAAGAGGAAGAAGCTTACGGGGAGTGCGACGGGCGCGGCGGCTGCCGAAGCGCCGGCAAGCTCACTCGTTGAGCCGGCGGCTGGCGCGCACAACATGTTCGACGAAATGCCTCCAAGGGAGGAAGATTCATCTTCGGAGGCGAAAAAATCGTCTTCCGAAGATGAGGACGAGGACGAGGACGAGGAATGATGTGTCTTTCCTTTGTGTATTGAACTTGATTTTCATTTCGAACTTGGTTGGATGAACTTGTGGGCATGATTTTAAACTTGTGGGCATGAACTTCATCAACTTGTTTGTGTGAAGTTTTTATTGTGTTGAAAATGTGCATCATTTTGTGTTGAAATATGCCATATGCAATGCACCGGCGAGTCTCGCGCGCTGCATTTTGGCGCGCTGCTGGAGCGACGCGCGCGTGCTGTATTTTAACGCGGTCGTTGGAGCCAGCGTTGCACGTCGCGTCAAATCAACTGATGCGCGTGCAGCATATGTGTTTTTTGCGCGCGGCGCGACCGGCGGCTGTTGGAGATGCTGTTAGGCCCGTTCGATGACGATTCTCGTACGGGCCAATCGACTCGGACCTTCACGGCATTTTCTGTCACATTTTCACACGGCAAACAAATCGAGCCCAAGTGCCAACCCACTGCCCGCCTCCCCCCTCCAGCGACGGTGGCCATGCAGTGCCGCCGCCGCCTCGCCCCCCTCCTCCGCGCGCCGCCGCCCAAAACCCTCCTCCCCCGCCTCCTCTCCCGCCTCGTCTCCTCCTCCTCCCCCTCCTCCCCGCCGCCCTCCAGCGGCGGCGGGGATGAAGCCGGGGACGGCAGCGTCGCCGGGGTGGCGGTGAAGCAGGTGACGCGGGGGAACCTGGCGGAGGCGCTGGAGGAGCTGCGGGCGCGGGTGCGCGACGCCGCGTTCGTCGGGATCGACCTGGAGATGAGCGGCGTCACCAGCGCCCCGTGGCGGGACACCTTCGAGCTCGACCGCGCCGACGTCCGCTACCTCAAGCTCCGCGACTCCGCCAAGCGCTTCGCCGTGCTGCAGCTCGGCGTCTGCCCCTTCCGCTGGGACCCCGCCAAGTCCGCCTTCGTCGCCCATCCGTGCGTCCCCGCACTTCCCTTCCTCCGTCCTCTCCACCAGTACCTAATAATACGCCCTCGTTTACTATATTGCAGCTTTGTTCGTTGGTCCTAGACATCCACTGCGGCCGTGTACCTTATTAGGATCTGATGGCGCAATGCCTTTGACATTAGCTTCCAATGATCTGTTGCTCTTTTAGACCATTCATATATTAAACTTCTATGATATTCAGCAGAGAGTTAGCACTTATAAGACCTTATTTTGGAGAGCCAATCCCTTGTTATCTACATAAAAGACCAGTAGCTCCATAGGTCACTGACTGAGATGGTGACACGACACCTGAGTGCAGTTAATCTGAACATTCAAGAACAACTTTGATGTAGAATGACTAACAAGGAATGCCTTGCAGACTTCTTTCATGAAAAACTATAATGCCCCCCCCCCCCCCCCCCCCCCCCCCGCGGATAGAATTGGTATAGCTCAGTTGCAACCGCTAGCTATTTCATGATTTCAGTTCCTAGCCAGTTCTGGATTGACCTTTTGTCATGACATACTTTTTCTTCTTCTGGGCAGGCATAACTTTTTTATCTTCCCTCGCAAGGAGCTCCCATATGACAGTTCATCTCACGAATTTCTCTGTCAGACCACTTCACTTGACTTCCTAGCAAAACACCAGTTTGATTTCAACACGTGCTTCCATGAAGGTGACATCATTTTACCTGTAACAATTTGTTAATCTATATGCATGTCTCCTATTTGATCCAAATCATGCAGGATCGATATTAGTCATGCACTAAATATATTTTTTGTTACTAATGAGTCTGCATAAAAATCATGCATATAAACCCTAGATTGTTTGTTTATTTATGATATTTCTTTAATCTCAGGAATATCTTATTTATCCAGAGCACAAGAAGAAGAGGCTCTTCAGAAACTAAATGTACTGCATCATGATGGACTATCTGCATTTCCAAATACTTCTAAACAGGAAGAAGATTTGCAGTTAAAGAGTACTGCTGATCTTCTTTTCTCAGAGAGAATGAAGATCAGATTTAATGAGTGGCGTGATGCGATAAGCACCAACCCCAGGGTGGATAACCATAAGTTAGGAAGCAATAAATTCACCACCAACCAATTTCAGACAGTTTTCTTCAAAATGCGCCCAGCTATTATGCTTGATGGGTTTACATCACATCAATTAAAATTAATTCAACAGGTAAGTCCTGACATATCCAATGCCTTAAAATATAGTGGTTGCTGGACAGCTAGTTTGTGTCTGTCTCATGCGTACAGTTCCGTAGTAAACGTACCTTGTGAAAATACAGCCAACGATAGTTCAGTTTAGGATGATGTGTGTGGATGTGGATACCGATTGATGCTTTCTGTTGCATATTCTTCAACGTATCAGTGTCTAATGATCTTAGATGATGCTTCTTGGCATGCACTATTTCTTTTATGATCAGATAATATATTTCCGGTGCAGGTTTTAAGAAAAAACTTTAGAGACCTCATGTATGTTTGTACATTTGGTGAGGATGAAACATCAGAAAAGAGAGTAGTTTATACAGACAACAACGAAGACAGTATATTATTGATGGTAAGACAATTTTCTTGCTTCCCTATTGAGAATTGCACACGTTTCACTTTAGGTTGAATGTTGCATTGTTGTTGCTTTCTGTCTATAATAAATCTGTTTTTGCTCCTGACCGCTTCTATTTTCTGGATTCACCGGTAGATTGAATGATGCATTGCTGCTTGTGAAACTTGCTCATATGTTTTTCTTTGATTAATAAAATAAGGATAAACTAAAGATAATCATGATGTGTATAATCATTACTCCAGTATTGTGAACAATACATAGTGATCTCTGAGATATTAGTTTTCAGTCAGTAACTAATCACTCTGATTTTATTTGAATACAGAAAGATGTGCAAGAAGATCTACTCAGAAGCAGAAAAGTAAAAGTGGAATCAGCAATAGGAATCCGCCATGTCATTGATCTTATTGCCTCAGAAAGAAAATTGATTGTTGGTCACAGTTGTTTCCTAGGTATACTGTTTTTTGCCTACAAATACTTCTATGATAAGTGACATTGCAGTTGTCTCTCCTGATGAGGTTCCTCTATATACTGAGAGGATGTTTTCCAATCATGGAAATTACCTTCCTGATGTATTGGGAGTTTCAGCCAGTAGATGGCCGACTGAGTTGTTTGTTGCTTTCTTCTAACTATCTCTATTTTGCAAAACAGATATTGCACAAGTATACTCCAAATTTATTGGGCCTCTTCCCTCATCCATTAAGGATTTTGCCTTGGCTATCAACAGAATTTTCCCACATGTTGTAGATACTAGGCATCTTATGTCTGCCAGCGATGCGGTTCAGCATCTGATGAGGCAGAAAAGCAAAGCACTTTCTTCAGCCTTCTCATTATTGTGCCCTGCATTTCATTCAACTGCTGGGGAAGCATCTATCCCGGCTCCTGTGAGAATAGAAGTCGAGGCAGATGAAACAATGTATGGTTTGTCCTGGGTTGTTCATATTTTACGTGCTTCTTTACAATAGTTTACTTGCTTATGAAACAATGTATGATATGTTCCTGACCAGTGATGTTTTGACGTACTCACAATCTTTTTTAGTATACATGCTTATGCGCAAATTGCTTTTGCATGTAGAATATTGCTGTTAGCTTTCCATCTTCAGTACAGTTACTTGGTTTAGTCGAATGGTATTATTTCTGATCTTTCTCTTTTATTTGTTTCCCTAACCCTGCAGGTTATCATGCTTTGCTTCAGGTGCTAAGCATGAGGCAGGGTATGATGCATTCATGACTGGATGTGTTTTTGCGCAGTTGTGTGCCCATATTGGCGTCAAATTTGAAGACTTCACACCTAAGGAGAACCTAGAGATGAATAAGAAGCTGAAGAAGTATATCAATCTTCTGCCCCCTAGCTTTAACAGCGGGACAGTGCTTGATTTGCGTACTGGAATGGAGAGACCAGATGCATGTTATAAGCTTAGATATCCTGCTGCTGTGCATGATAACATTGTTCTCATCTGGGGATTCCAATCTGGGATGAGCGCAAAGGATATAAAGGGCTGCATCTGCAAAGTGTTCGGCCCAGCTTCAGTAACGACAGTCTTCTCAATCGATTCCACTGCTGTTCTCATTCAGTTCAGTAAACAAGAGTCTGTAAATGATTTCTTGGATCTGAAGGCTACGTTGGAGAAGCAAGATAGTGCTATTTCAGTCTTGCACCCTCTTTCAACTATATTAGAAGGAGGCCAAACACGAGCTGCAAACTATGATACCTACAGAGACATCTGCAGCTCATCTGTAACAAAGTATTTCTTTGCTGATCAAGCTAATGCGGTCTGTTCGGCTTCAGATACTGAGCTCAGAGGTGAGAACGTAGATGCCAGTGATGCACCGGGAACAAATAGCGTTCTTGATGAAACTGCGCGTACCTTGGTAAAGCAGGCAGAAGGAGCCCAGCATAGTTCCAAGAAGCAAGATGCTACTGATATTTCATGCCAAGACATCTTGGATGTGCTTCAAGATGGCAAAACTTTGTTCGGCAAACAAACCAGGAGGACATGACTAACATGGCTTACTCTCTGAGTGTGGTATACTTTGCTGTGGCCTGACTGCTCTGAATAACTATTGTTTCAAAGAGGATTTGTTTTGTATGTATTTTTTTGATGCTATTTAGCATCCACCACTGTAACCGTGCAGTACAGAATAACCTTGTACTGATGCAGCAATGGCTTTTTTTTTTCCTGATCTCAGTTACAAGTGAAGTGTGATTGTTTCATATGCCATCCTCTGTTCACTAACTGGAGAGCATTTGCTCTGCTTCTGAAGTTCATGGGTTGAAAACTAACACAACCCAGATTAGTACGCCTTCTCATAGTGGAGGGAAGTGTAAGAAGCTTCCATTCTGTTCAAGTTTTGCTAGAAATTTGCTAATGTTTGGATGGTGACTAAAACAGACCGTGACAACTTTTTTTTTTGGTCATAGCCAAAGTTCCAGCCAATTACAGTTCACTTCTCGTACCAACATTGGCCAAATATGTGCAACCAAAACCTTAACCAAAAATATTGGCAAGCCAAATTTTGATAGGATTTGGATTTGGCTTGGGCTCAAACCAAGCACGACCATCACACTAGGCTGCTTAGGAATGTTGCGCTGCGGGCGGTTGTTGGTTTCGGTTTGCTTCTTCGCCTGTTTTCTGGCCCCATTTGTCAGAGGGCGTCGGTGTGTTTCCCTTTGTGTATATTGGTGGGGTGGCATACATGGCTCTTGTCTCCAATTCCATGAAAGAATTTGAAAACCGTCTCGATGTAAATCAATTCCTTTTGTATATGTTTGTACAGAAGACAAACCAGCTTACTATTTTGGTTTAATTTTTGCACTTTCGTGATCTACACCAACACCCACATTCATTATTTGTTTCCTTTCACATGTCTTCCGATATATATAAAAGAAGTTGATTTCATGATCAGTGTGGAGAACCCTATGACATGATTATGTGTTTGAAATAAACACAAAAGATAAATGAGTTTCTCTTGCTATTGTTCTGTAGAACATCAGTGGCCATATATACAAACATGAATGTCTCACATATTTGAAAAAGCCTGGAATACAAATCATTTTTTAAAATCTAGCATAGGGTTCATTTTAAATGGTTTTAGAAATTTGAAGGTTTAATATAGAAGTTCATGGTTCAAAACAGGCCGAGCACAACAGAATAGGGCCCAAAATAGACATTTTCTTTTCAAAGATATAGGAACCAACGTAGTTTTTTTTTCATTCAGTTTTGGCTTATATAAATAAAATTATAATTATTGGTGAGTTAGTCAGACCTTTTTAAAGTTTGAACCAAGATCACGTCACTTATTTATGCACGGAGGTAATATAACACTACATTGATATTGCTAAATCTAGCATGAAATATATTTTTGAGAGATATCATGAAATTATTTCATAATGTATGCTAAACTTTATTTTAAATAACACATTTGGATAGAAATTAGTTTTGTTAAAGAGATATACTTTGGCAGAAGTTGATGATCAAGTGCAACATTAATATATATGTAACATTTCCTTTGAACCCTATGGCGTTTAAAATTTCTTTTGATTGTAATAAATGAATGGAGGGTAAATTCCTAAGTAGCCTAAAAAGTCCTTATTTTGAAGTCATCGCGGGCGTTGTTTTTCTTTCACCCAAATGAACATAGGCAGTTATACGGTTTCAAAAGCGTGAACTTCGGATATTTTGGCACCTAAAGTTGATTTTTTTAGAAACACAATATAGACACAGAGGCTTACAATCAAAGACACTCGCTGTTAACAAGAAAGACGCCTCCCACTGAGAATATTCTGCCTTTATGAGGCACCGGAGCATCAAACCTGGGATTTGATCCCTGGTGGACTAGGGTACCGCTAACCTTCTAATCATCCAATCACGTGTTGATGCTTGATGCGTAACTCAATTCTTAAATGCGCAAATTGATTCGCTTAAAGCATCCACAATCGGACTTGGCAAATCCACCCCCTATATGTCTGTGGACGCGCCCAACACGCCCGCAGACGCATCCGGATGGGCCCTCATATTTCATGCTCAGCATCTACATATTTCAAATTCGGACTCTCAAATCCATGCACATCGATCATACACGCCAATGTCTCACGGAAATAACAAATGTTGGTGCCGAAAATACATAGTGTTTACATAAAATTTATTTTAAGTGCATAACTCAAACATCAACTCTATGGTTTCTATTATGGGTCCACATATGCTCCACAAGATCACTAAGTAGCTGCACGTGCGCATGATGATCTTGAAGATTCTAATGCATTTGTAGGAAGTTCATAAGCTGAGTTGCATCTTGATCTTCCAAGATTTGAACGTATTCTCCAGGCTCTTCAAAATCATTGGTTCGGGCAACATCATCACTCTCATCCTCGACAACCATATTGTGCAAAATAACACAACATATCATGAGCTGCCACAAAATTTCTGATTCCCACATCATTGCAGCTCCACAAACAATTCTCCAACGAGTTTGAAGCACTCCGAATGCCCTCTCCACACCCTTTCTAGCTGCTTCTTGCATTGTTGCAAAGTGGCTTTTGTTTTTTGCCTTGTGGTTCGGGTATGTTCTTCACAAACACCACCCACTGAGGATATATGCCATCGACAAGATAGTATCCCATATTGTAGTCATGGCCGTTGACAGTGTAGTTTCATGACGACGATTCCCCATTGCAAAGCCTCCTGAATACCAAAGATCATTGAAACACGTTGATGTCGTTGTGAGAACCCGATATTCCAAAGAAATGATGTCAAATCCATAAATCATGTGATGCCACTACTTCTAGTATGCTGCGGCCTTTTTGGTGTGACATTGATACATTCCCCGCAAACCTTTGAGTAGTTCTTTCATTACCATGTATGCAATCAATTGATCCGAGCATTCTAAAATCCCTTTGGCCTCTCCAATAGACAACAACTTTTCTGTGTCATGCACATTTGGTTCTCTCAAGTGCTTTGCTCCAAACACCTGCACCACGACGCGGGCAAACTTGACAGTAATCTTCATGCATGTGCTCTCCCCCATCCTGACCATCTCACCGACGAAGCATCAGAATTCATCATTTTTCTTAAAAAATCACAAAAAACTAGACCGGACAATGTGTCGAACACATAGAGCGCAAGACGGAGCCAGAGAGTTGTCGGACGCACCGCGGTGGCGTTCGGGCCGGCGGTGACGTCCCCAGCGGCGAGCACGGGAGAGAGGAGTATTGTGCTAGTGGCGGCGGCGCAGAGGCTTGGAACGGCTGCGGACAGCGCGCGGCGGCGGAGCGGCAAGACGGACGCAACAGAGAAGGAAGAAGAGAAGAGAGAGCAAATGGATCTGGTAGGACTAGGGGTTGGATTTGGTGCAATTTGAGAAGGGGTAGGGTTGTCGGGTCTGACGTGGCGGACGCGCCCGGACGCCCATACCTGCACCCATATTTGAGTTGGATATGAGGGATCAGTCCAGATGTTTGAGGCATTGGTCTGGGTCGAATTTTTGTGACCGACCAATGACTGGGGCCGTCCACCCAATGTAGATGCTTTTAAGGGGGGAAAATAGCAGGTCCACAAAATATCATACTTGCAGCTTGTCCTTGAAATGTTTACCATGTGTTTGGTTTGGTACGATGATTCTTGCAGATCATGGACATTCAACCTTGTGTACTACTACCAGAATGCGTTTGGTTTCGTGTGATGAGTCGAGAATGAAGAGTCTAGACACTGTAGGGTCCTTTTATTTGACCATGTGGTGAAGAGGTCCTCTGGTTTCTCGTTCTTTGAGCTCAACCAAACCAGAGTCGCCGTCCGCAGAGTTTAACCCCCAACCAACCAACCAACCAAAGCACGCACGCACGCTAAACCCCCCCTCATCGTCGCTAGCGCCTCCATGGACGCCGGCGGCGAGCTCAATGCGGCCGCCGCGGAGCCGATCGGGGCCATCCAGTACGCCCCCTCCCCCGGCGCCACCTTCGACGACGACTGCGACGACCTCTACGGCGACGTCAACCTCAGCTTCCTCCCCCTCCCGCCGCTCTCCCCCTCCCCCTCCTCCCCTCCCAAGACCCCCTCCCCCGGCTTCTCCATCCCGTCCCCGTCCCCGTCTCCACCGCCGCGCCGCAATCCGTCCCCCAACCCGCAGCCCGAGCCCGTGCCCGAGCCCCCAAAAAACCCCACCCCGCAGCACCAGCCGCCGCCTCCTCTGCAAAAACCTCCCAGCCCGCGGCAGCCGAAAGCACCCACCTTCCGGCACCAGCCGCCGCGGCGCGCGCCGGGGGGCTCTACGTCGTCGTCGCCGCCCACCACGGCGCTCTACATCGGCGACCTGCCCTGGTGGACGACGGACGCGGAGGTGGAGGCCGCGCTCGCGCCGCACGGCGCGCTCGACGGCCTCTACTTCTACGCCGACAAGTGCTCTGGCAGGTCGCGCGGTTCCTGCCGCGCCGACTTCCTCCACCCGGCCGCGGCCGCCTCGGCGGCGGCCGCGCTCCACGGGCGCGTCTTCGACGGGCACCACTGCGTCGCCTCGCTCTCCTGTCCGCCCGAGCTCCGCCGCCTCGGTGCCGACTCCGACGCCTCGGCTCCGGCCCCAGCCCCAGCCCTGAACCCCACCCAAGGCCGCGGCGGGAGCGCGAGCAGCGTGACAACAGCCCGGGGCAAGGTGGGGTCTTTGGGCGATGGGTCGGCTGTGGGACCCATGGCTCCCCGGCCGCGCCAGTTCGGTGCGATGCTCGGAGGCGGCGGCGGCGGGTTCCCGCCGTCGGTTGGGCAGTACAATGCGGGGATGGGTGCTGATGCGATGCCTTCAGTGGTGCCGCCCCATGTGAACCCGGCATACTTGGCAGCCAGCAGAATGGCAATGGGTGGCCCTGGCACAGGGATGTGGCCTAATCAGGGGATGGCTGGGGGCTTATGGGGTGGACTTCAGCCATGGAATTGTGGAGGCTTTGACATGTCATGGCAGCAGCAGCCACGGCTGCAGCAGCACCACCGCCAGGCGCAGCAGCAGTACCGGAATGGGAACGGGGGCTATGTGAAACTGCGTGGCAATGTGCAGGAAAGGCCAGGTGGTAGGAACCAGGACAGGGACACTGGCAATGTGAGGGGCAACCCAGATAGGAGGCCGTATGGCCGGGGCGGCGGCGAACGGCCCAGGGAGAGGGACCGGCATCGGGAGTATGTGCCGGAGAGGGAAAGGGGGCGTGAGAGGAACTGGAATGACAAGGATCAGCACGGAGGTGGAGGTGGTGAACAAAAGAGGTACCCGCAGTACGCTGAGCACGATGACTGGGAGCGGCGAGGGCGGCTCAGGTCAAGGAGCCAGTCAAGGGACAGTGATGATGATGGTGATGATCATCCGAGAAGGCGCCGCTAAATGGTAATTGAAATTCCCGGGCACAGAGAATTTTCTAACTTTTATACTTTCTCCTATGACTAGCATATCCTGTGAAGTTGTCTCACAAAGATTGTTTCTTCTCAGCACATTTTTTGTGCAACCATCCATTGTGTTCTGGCTTGTAGTTATACATTTCTAGTTTAATTTGGTTGACCAGCTTTCCCAGCCTATATCAAACAACTAGGAATGGAGCTCTGCCAGTGAGTCCTTATTAGTTTGTAAACGTACATAGACACTTCATGTTGTAATGTACCAACAGACAGGATGATACCCTTCTGCGCCATGTTTTACAATGGTGTATGAAAAGTAGATCGAAAACTTGTCCCACTCCCAACATGTTATGGAATATGAGATAGATGTATATTTCATCACTATGTTTAGTCAATATGATTGCATTACTCATGCGCCCAGTTGTGTTTTTGTTGTCGATTTTCGAGAATAGGGAGTCAGATTGGACACACTTTGTCTTCAAATTGTGTCGAGTAGATCAGTGTAAACATCCAGTGTTGAATTTAATGTGTTTCATATTTTCTAGGGTATATTTTGGGTGAACAAAGACATGCTTATTCATTAAGAATTTATTTTCAGTGAACTTGGAAGTCACAGTTTTTGTTACCAGCGAATTGGTACAAATATCTTGGCTCTGTTGCAGGGCGTCTAAAATGTTGTATTTATGACATTTGTGGTCTTGTTGTTTGTTATTCGTTAACTCTATGTATGTGCAAATCCAATTTGGCTTTGGTTACAGCTAGTTGTGTTGATGTTTAGGACTTCCTAGTGCGCCTGTTACTTGAACATGTAAATTTGCTAATTAGCATTATCCTTGAAGGTTATGTGTCAAGAATTACAACAGTAGGGCAAATTCTGTAGTAGATAATACTCATTACCATTCTTTTTTTTTTTGCCACAGTAATTTCTGCTACTCCCTCTGTTCAATAATAAGTGTTGTGGTTTTAGTTCAAATTTGAACTAAAACCACGACACTTTATGGAACGGAGGGAGTACCTTTTAACACCTGTGTCGATCGAATGCTGCATTTTCCAATTTAAGGGAGTAATTGTGAGCAAACAAGGAGTAGAAACAAAATGAGCGTCTGATATGTACTATCTCGTATACCATCGATCAGCATTTTGGGTCATGTTGTTCTGCATAGGAACCAATTTGAGATAAATGCTAGCTAACTTGCCCTATGTCATCCATTCATCTGCTGACCATGTACCATATGGTGTTGCCATGTGGCGCGCCTGAACTAAGCTTTTATACTTCAATGTCTCTCCTCAACCCAACTGAGACACTCGTATCTGGCCGCACAACTGTTTCATCAAATTATAGCTTATAAATCACATTCAACATTTCTGCCAGTAAACTGAATAATTTTTTTCTTAAGTATTTCCAAATCATATGCTTTCTACATCTTGAATCAGCACAAGTGCTATGCATTCCACTACAATAGCAGAAAAGCACTCTACATCTAATTGGCTTAAGCAAGTTTATCCATGACCAGCTTTTCTAGATCCTAGTAGTTATTATGCTAATTGCTACTCCCTCCGTCTCAAAATAAGTGTCTCAACTTAGTACAAAGTTGAGACACTTATTTTGAGATGGAGGGAGTACGTAATAAAACTTTGTTATCAACTTGTTTTGTCGAAGCTGCTCTTTTCATACTAATCTGCTCCCATCCAAGGTACTGGGAATAAACTGCTATTTTCTTGTGTGTAGATTCCTGAAACTGAAAATTAGAATTTGAAGATGTGTTTTTACCCTTTTTGAGCCACCTTTATGTTATTTCCTGGGAGTTGTGAGGCAAGGTTTTGCTTCGTTGCCGCAAGAACATTTGATAGGGAGAGGACGATGAAATGAAGGGAATGTATATTTGTAGTAATTACAGTGGCGATGATGGTTTTTTACTAAAACAATCGGTGCGAAAGCATCAAGTCACACATAACTAATTCCCATTTGTAAACAGATTATTTCAGTTACTAATTTCTTGCGTGCTCAATTTGATCAGAACACGAGTTACGTACATAATTGATTGATTCTATAGTTACGAATGTGTGTTTTGTAAATGTGAAATGATCTTGTATAGTTGTTCAAATATGCTGACCTTGCTCATTCATATCTGCAGGCATACTGTTACCAGCCTTTTGCGCCCCTGTTCGGCCACTTCTGCTCTACCAGGAGTTGCTGCGGACACAAGGCTTACTCAGTAGCGTCAACTTACTACGAAGGAATTAGTTGAGACATAGACATAACCGGACATATTATCTTTTGCACGCCATATTTAAATATAACTTATATGGTACTTAACTCGGGTAACCGTTTGAAGATAGTGGTCCTACGTTTGGGCTGAATGATTCTGTGTTGTGTTTAACTCCAAGAATATATTTGGAAAACTGTTGTTAACTGTTGTAGTGACAGCACCGCCCATTGTAGGGTGTGGTTTTGAACCATGAACCTCTTGGTTGCAAGTTGCATGCAACCTTTAGAGTTATGATGATGTGGGCAACGGAAGCTGAGGCATTGTCGCAATTATTTATTGCGTTTTGAACCCTGAACCTCTTCTTGGTTGCAAGTGTATGCACCTGACCAGTTCATCCGAACTGATGGAGAGTGTTGGCAGGGTGGTTGTGTCTTTGGGTTGATGAATTTCTGCTGTATCATTGATAGGCCATTACCCTAGCCAGCTTTGGGCTGAGGAATTGGCGCTGTAGCTGCCCTCTTTTCCTTTTTTATTTTTCTGATCAACCCCTTTTTGTCGCCCTCTCCCAGCTAAATCAATGAAACACCAGCAATTTTGCTTGGACTCTTAAAAAAAAACGGTGCAGATGCTGTTATGCCAGGGAGAAGTATAAACATGATTTGTGGAAGCTAGAGCCCTGCCGCAAATTCTGTTTTGCTATTTGACTTGGATTGGAATTGGAAGCAGGGAAGTGGCCATTGGGCAGCTAGCAGTTGAGGTGCCTCTCCTCAAGTCTACACATTTTGTTGCCGTGGTGCTTAATAACAGTAATAAACTTCGCATAATAGGCTAATGGAAGAGAGGTGCTAATCTATTGGCGAACACTCAAGTACGTACAAAGCAATAATGCCGCGGAAAAAAGAAGACAAAGAAGAAGCAGAACTCCAGGGCGCGTTTGGTTGCCCGCATGCAGCCCAACCAGGCCCGCGCGGGATGTGCGTGGCATGTTTGGTTGCCTGGGCTGCATGTGTTTTGTGACTCCCACGAACCTTAAAGTAGGCCTAAGCCAGTTTCTCGCGAGTCTGACTCGGCGCGGCCACGCATGCGAGGGGGTTGAACGCCTCAGGCAGCGCGGGAGATAGAGGGGACGTCCCCTCCCCCCCACTCTCCTGTCACCGCCCCGCCCGCACTGTTCCCACCGCTCCCTCTCTGCCTCACCGCCCCTCCCTCTCCTCTCCTCTCCTCCGATGGCTCCGCCTCGCCCACCGCCGCGCCATCCTCTGACCCCCGTCGACCAGCGCATCGCCAGCATCCAGGAGTGCTGGGTGGCCGGGCTGCAGAACTCGGGCAGGGACCTGGCGTCGGTGCTGCGAGCGCCATCCCCCATTTGTTGTCGGCCACCACGAGTGCCGGCCAATGCGGTGCCGGCCGTGCCTGCTCCGCCGCCGATTTCCAGACCTCGTGGTCCTGGGCTCGGCGCCGTCGCCATCCACGGAGCTGCCGCTTCTTGGGACCCATTGGGCAGGGGGGTTTCTTGACCCCCGTCCAAGGGTTTTCTCCTGTCGGTGCGCCGTCCTCCTCGACCTCCGGCGTGGCCATGAGCACGGGGCCGATGCCGCAGGCCCTCGCCAGGGCCGGCTCCTCCTCTGCTCCGCCACCTCTCTCCTTCCCGCCAGGGTTTTCACCCCGACCTCGGTTCGCTCCGGTGAGTCAAACCCCCCAATGCTTGCTCGTAGATGTAGATTAGGGGTTTATTTCTTAGGCATGTGCTAGTACGTAGTGGATTCAACAGGATTAGATAGGATTCGAGTAGATCCGATTGGATGCGATCCCAATCAAATACAATCCGACCGATCTGTTCTTGTTTGCTACAGCGTGTGTCCTAGGATAATGTTCTTCTGCTCTAGTGCTTTCCTAGGATCTGTGTTCATGGTAGGAGCTGTGTTCATGCTAGAATCCCTAATGCTAGTGTGCCTTGGTAGGATCTGTGTTCATGGTAGAGTCTTGCTAGGATCTGTGTTCATGCAAATGGCATGTTCATGTTCAAGCTAGGATCATGTTCATGTTGTTGTTCATGTTGCATGCTCTAGATTGTTATACATGTTCAAGCTAGGGTTTGTGTTGCATGCTCTAGATTGTTATGCATGCATGTAGTAGGACCATTTTAGGATGCTGCCAAATGTGCATGGGTGCACATGGGTGCTATTGATGAGTTGCACTTGCTGTTGCTCCTTTTAGATCTTTCCATGCTTAGGATAGTGCACTGATGAGTGGCAGTTGCAGAAAACCATATGCCACTGGTCAGTGGCATTTGCTCATGGGCAACTACCACTGATCAGTGGCACTTGCTGTTGGGCAAGTCTCCTGATCAGTGGCATTTTCCCAAGAGCAAGTGCCATTGATAAGTGGCATTTGGCAAAGAGTTTGTGCACCGATTAGTGGCATTTGCTCTTGGGCAAATGTCTATGATCAGTGCCATTTGCTGTAGTGCTAGTGCAACTGATCGGTGGCATTTGATAAGCGGCATTTGCAAAGAGTTTGTGCACTAATACTTGTCATCTTACTTGACAAGATATTGAAGAGTGACTGGGATGTGGCGGGTGAAGGAGCTCAGGTGGTGGCCGGAGCTAAGGACGCCGAGGATTTCATCCCCACAAACAGGTGGCTCAGAACGGTGGACCTTCCTGGCAGGATCGCCTTCATGAGCCTGCCTCGTTCAAGGGGACGATCTCCAAGGGGGGGGCGGGGGGGGGGGGGGGGGCGGGAGCCGCTACGCTTCTACCAGCAGATCAAGGACAACGAGGACCTCGCCATGCTCGTCGTCCCTCGCAAGTTCGTGCAGGTGATGAACACCTGGCTGGTCATCAATCGGCTCCCGCGCGTGGTCAGGCTGTCGGCGAACAAGTGGTGCGTGTTCTGGGTGCAGGTCCAGAACTTCGAGAGGCACATGGTACTTGGCCGGGGCTGGAATTACTTATGCCACCGCCACCAGATTGTCCCCGGATACCTCGTCATTGTGCGTGTCTCAGGACTCGGACTGAAGGTCCAAATCTACAACCACGACTCCTTGGTCATGTGTAGGTTTCGTTGAAGCAGGCACAACTGCGTTGATGACATTGGGCATGCAATGTAGTTAAGTAAGGTCTTAGTGTTGAACTTTTATAGTGTGTGGCTAGACTTACGGTACTTGTGCTGGGAACTTGTTAATATTTTGGCCAGGAGCAGCACCCTAGCGTGGAGCAGGGAAGGAGGATGGCCTTGCTGTTAATCTAAGTAGTTTGCTATCATTTACTTGCTTGCTTTGTTTGATTTCATTTGGTTGTTTTCTTTGTTTGATCTTATATGTGCTTGCTGTTGTGCTGATCATGTGGCGGTAAGGCCACCACATTTGAATGGGGTGAGCAGAACACAAACACTGTTTGCAACAAAACATCTAAAGTTTGCATCTGCTCACAGCCTAAGCACAAAAACGGCAACCAAACAGCAGGGGGGTAAGTGCCCCTTCATGCGATGCAGGCAACCAAATAGGTTGCATCTGCTGCATATGAGGCTGCATATGAAGAACCAGGCTGGCTGGAGATGGACATGCTGTTGGGGAACGCAGTATTTCAAAAAACTTACCTACGATCACACAAGATCTATCTATGTGATGCATAGCAACAAGCGGGAGAGTGTGTCCACGTACCCTCGTAGACCGAAAGCGGAAGCGTTTATTAATGCGGTTGATGCAGTCGAACGTCTTCACGATCCAACCGATCCAAGTACCGAACGCACGGCACCTCCGCGATCTGCACACGTTCAGCTCGGTGACGTCCCTCGTACTCTTGATCCAGCTGAGGCCGAGGGAGAGTTTCGTCAGCACGACGGCTTGACGATGATGATGAAGTTACCGACGCAGGGCTTCGCCTAAGCACTACAACGATATGACCGAGGTGGAAATATGTGGAGGGGGGCACCGCACACGGTTAAGATCAACTTTGATGTGTTCTAGGGTGCCCCCTCCCCACGTATATAAAGGAGGGAGAGGGAGGTCGACCGGCCCTCATAGGTGCGCCAAGGGGGGAGGAATCCTCCTCCTAGTAGGAGCAGGACTCCCCCGTTTCCTAGTCCTACTAGGAGAAGAAGGAAGGAGGGGAGAAGAGAAGGAAGGAGGGGGTGCCGCCCTCCCCCTAGTCCAATTCGGACTAGGCCCATGGGGGGGCGTGCGGCCAACCCTTGGCAGCCCCCCTCTCTCTCTCCTCTAGGCCCAATAAGGCCCATTACTTCTTCGGTGGTTCCGATAACCCTTTCGGCACTCCGATATATATCCCGTGACCCCCGGAACTCATCCGGTGTCTGAATATAGTCATCCAATATATCAATCTTTATGTATCGACCATTTCAAGACTCCTCGTCATGTCCGTGATCACATCCGGGACTCCGCACGACCTTCGGTACATCAAAACACATAAACTCATAATACCAATCATCATCGAACGTTAAGCGTGCGGACCCTACGGGTTCAAGAACTATGTAGACATGACCGAGACTCATCTTCTGTCAATAAACAATAGCGAAACCTGGATGCTCATATTGGCTCCCACATATTCTATGAATATCTTTATCGGTCAAACTGCATAACAACATACGTTGTTCCCTTTGTCACCGGTATGTTACTTGCCCGAGACTCGATCGTCGGTATCTCAATACCTAGTTCAATCTCGCTACCGGCAAGTCTCTTTACTCGTTTCGTAATGCATCATCACGCAACTAACTCATTAGACACATTGCTTGCAAGGCTTATAGTGACGTGCATTACCGAGAGGGCCTAGAGATACCTCTCCGACAATCGGAATGACAAATCCTAATCTCGATCTATGCCAACTCAACAAACACCATCGGAGACACCTGTAGAGCATCTTTATAATTACCCAGTTACGTTGTGACGTTTGATAGCACACTAAATTTTCCTCCGGTATTCGGGAGTTACATGATCTCATAGTCATAGGAACATGTATAAGTTATGGAGAAAGCAATAGCAATAAACTAAACGATCATAGTGCTAAGCTAACAGATGGGTCTAGTCCATCACATCATTCTCTAATGATGTGATCCCGTTCATCAAATGACAACACATATCTATGGCTAGGAAACTTAACCATCTTTGATTAACGAGCTAGTCTAGTAGAGGCATACTAGGGACACTCTGTTTGTCTATGTATTCACACATGTACTAAGTTTCCGGTTAATACAATTCTAGCATGAATAATAAACATTTATCATGATATAAGGAAATATAAATAGCAACTTTATTATTGCCTCTAGGGCATATTTCCTTCAGTCTCCCACTTGCACTAGAGTCAATAATATAGTTCAGATCGTCATGTGATTTCACACCAATAGTTCACATCTTTATGTGATTAGTTCACATCTTCATGTGGCTAATACCCAAAGGGTTTACTAGAGTCAATAATCTAGTTCACATCGCTATGTGATTAACAACCAAAGAGTGATCATGTTTTGCTTGTGAGAGAAGTTTAGTCTACAGGTCAGCAACATTCAAATCCGTATGTATTTTGCAAATTTCCATGTCTACAATACTCTGCACGGAGCTACTCTAGCTAATTGCTCCCATTTTCAATATGTATCTAGATCGAGACTCAGAGTCATCTAGATCGGTGTAAAAAACTTGC
This sequence comes from Triticum urartu, assembly GCF_003073215.2. Taxonomy (NCBI): domain Eukaryota; kingdom Viridiplantae; phylum Streptophyta; class Magnoliopsida; order Poales; family Poaceae; genus Triticum; species Triticum urartu. The sequence continues at coordinate 540,145,818 of NC_053023.1, forward strand.
ATCGACATAACTATTTACGGTGAACTCTTTTATCACCTCCATAACCGAGAAATATTTCCTTAGTCCTCTAAGGATAATTTTGACCACTGTCCAGTGATCTACTCCTAGATCACTATTGTACTCCCTTGCTAAAATCATGCTAAGGCATACAATAGGTCTGGTACACAGCATAGCATACTTTATAGAACCTATGACTGAGGCATAGGGAATGCCTTTTCATTCTCTTTCTATTTTCTGCCGTGGCTGGGTTTTGAGTCTTTATCAATTTCATACCTTACAACTCAGGCAAGAACTCCTTCTTTGACCGATCCATTTTGAACTCCTACAAAATCTTATCAAGGTATGTACTCATTGAAAGTCTTATCAAGCGTCTTGATCTATCTTTATAGATCTTGATGCCCAATATGTAAGCAGCTTCTCCGAGGTCTTTCATTGAAAAATTCTTATTCAAGTATCCTTTTATGCTATCCAGAAATCCAGTATCATTTCTGATCAACAATATGTCATCCACATATAATATCACAAATGCTACATAGCTCCCACTCACTTTCTTGTAAATACAGACTTCTCCAAAAGTCTGTATAAAACTATATGCTTTGATCAACTCATCAAAGCGTATATTCCAACTCCGAGATGCTTGCACCAGTCCATAGATGGATCGCTGGAGCTTGCACACTTTGTTAGCACCTTTAGGATTGACAAAACCTTCTGGTTGCATCATATACAACTCTTCTTTAATAAATCCGTTAAGGAATGTAGTTTTGATATCCATTTGCCAGATTTCATAAAATATGGCAACTGCTAACATGATTCGGACAGACTTTTAAGCATCGACACGAGTGAGAAAATCTCATCGTAGTCAACACCTTGAACTTGTCGAAAACCTTTTTGCGACAATTCGAGCTTTGTAGATAGTAACACTACTATCAGCGTCCGTCTTCCTCTTGAAGATCCATTTATTCTGAATGGCTCACCGATCATCTGGCAAGTCAATCAAAGTCCATACTTTGTTCTCATACATGGATCCCATCTCAGATTTCATGGCCTTAAGCTATTTCGCGGAATCTGGGCTCATCATCGCTTCCTCATAGTTCGTAGGTTCGTCATGGTCTAGTAACATGACTTCTAGAACAGGATTACCGTACCACTCTGGTGCGGAACGTACTCTGGTTGACCTATGAGGTTCGGTAGTAACTTGATCTGAAGTTTCATGATCATCATCATTAACTTCCTCACTAATTGGTGTAGGCATCACTGGAACTGATTTCTGTGATGAGCAACTTTCCAATTTGGGAGAAGGTACAATTAACTCATCAAGTTCTACTTTCCTCCCACTCACTTCTTTCGAGAGAAACTCCTTCTCTAGAAAGGATCCACTCTTAGCAACAAAGATCTTTCCTTCGGATCTGTGATAGAAGGTGTACCCAACAGTTTCTTTTGGGTATCCTATAAAGACGCACTTCTCCGATTTGGGTTTGAGCTTATCAGGCTGAAACTTTTTCACATAAGCATCGCAACCCCAAAATTTAAGAAACGACAGCTTAGGTTTCTTGCTAAACCACAGTTCATATGGTGTCATCTCAACGGATTTTAGATGGTGCCCTATTTAACGTGAATGCAGCTGTCTCTAATGCATAACCCCAAAACGATAGTGGTAAATCGGTAAGAGACATCATAGATCGCACCATATCTAATAAAGTACGGTTATGACGTTCGGACACACCATTAAGTTGTGGTGTTCCAGGTGGCTTGAGTTGCGAAACTATTCGACATTGTTTCAACTGAAGGCCAAACTCGTAACTCAAATATTTCGTCTTCGCGATCAGATCGTAGAAACTTTATTTTCTTGTTACGATGATTCTCCACTTCACTCTTAAATTCTTTGAACTTTTCAAATGTTCCAGACTTGTGTTTCATTAAGTAGATATACTCATATCTGCTCAATTCATCTATGAAGGTAAGAAAATAATGATACCCGCCACGAGCCTCAACACTCATCAGATCGCATACATCAGTATGTATTATTTCCAATAAGTCAGTGGTTCGCTCCATTGTTCCGGAGAACAGAGTCTTAGTCATCTTTCCCATGAGGCATGGTTCGCAAGCATCAAATGATTCATAATCAAGTGATTCCAAAAGTCCATCTGCATGGAGTTTCTTCATGCGCTTTCCACCAATATGACCTAAACGGCAGTGCCACAAGTATGTTGCACTATCATTATCAATTTTGCATCTTTTGGCATCAATATTATGAATATGTGTATCACTACGATCGAGATTCAATAAACCATTTATATTAAGTGTATGGCCATAGAAGGTTTTATTCATGTAAACAGAACAACAATTATTCTTTGACTTAAATGAATAACCATATTGCAATAAACATGATCCAATCATATTCATGCTCAACGCAAACACCAAATAACATTTATTTTAGGTTCAACACTAATCCCAAAGGTAAAAGGAGTGTGGAATGGTGATCTTATCAACCTTGGAATCATTTCCAACACACATCGTCACCTTGCCCTTAACTAGTCTCTGTTCATTTTGCAACTCCTGTTTCGAGTTACTAATTTTAGCAACTGAACCAGTATCAAATACCCTGGGGTTACTATGAACACTAGTAAAGTACACATCAATAACATGTATATCATATATACTTTTGTTCACTTTGTCATCCTTCTTACCCGCCAAGTATTTAGGGTAGTTCCGCTTCCAGTGACCATTCCCTTTGCAGTAGAAGCACTCAGTTTCTGGCTTAGGTCTAGCTTTGGGTTTCTTCATGGGAGTGGCAATTAGCTTGCCATTCTTTGAAGTTCCCTTTCTTTTCCTTTGCCCCTTTTCTTGAAACTAGTGGTCTTATTAACCATCAACACTTGATGCTCTTTCTTGAATTCTACCTTTGTCGATTTCAACATCACGAAGAGCTTGGGAATCATTTTCATCATCCCTTGCATATTATAGTTCATCACAAAGTTCCAGTAACTTGGTGATAGTGACTAGAGAACTCTGTCAATCACTATCTTATCTAGAAGATTAACTCCCACTTGATTCAAGCGATTGTAGTACTCAAACATTCTGAGCACATGCTCACTAGTTGAGCTATTCTCCTCCATCTTGTACGCAAAGTACTTGTCAGAGGTCTCATACCTCTCGACTCGGGCATGGGTCTGAAATACCGATTTCATCTCTTGGAACATCTTATATGCTCCGTGGCGTTCAAAATGCTTTTTGAAGTCCCAGTTCTAAGGCGTAAAGTATGGCGCACTAAACTATCAAGTAGTCATCATACCGAGCTTGTCAAACGTTCATAACATCTGCATCTGCTCCTGCAAAAGGTCCATCACCTAGCGGTGCATCAAGGACATAATTCTTCTGTGCAGCAATGAGGATAATCCTCAGATCATGGACCTAGTCCGCATCATTGCTACTATCATCTTTCAACTTATTTTACTCTAGGAACATATCAAAAATAAAATAGGGGAGCTATACGCGAGCTATTGATCTACAACATAGATATGCAAAAACTACCAGGACTAAGTTCATGATAAATTAAAGTTTAATTAATCATATTACTTAAGAACTCCCACTTAGATAGACATCCCTCTAATCATCTAAGTGATCACATGATCCATATCAACTAAACCATGTCTGACCATCACGTGAGATGCAGTAGTTTTCAATGATGAACATCACTATGTTGATCATATCTTCTATATGATTCACGCTCGACCTTTCGGTCTCAGTGTTCCGAGGCCATATCTGCATATGCTAGGCTCGTCAAGTTTAACCCGAGTATTCCGCGTGTGCAAAACTGTCTTGCACCCGTTGTATGTGAACGTAGAGCTTATCACACCCGATCATCTTATAATGCTACCGCCGTACTAAGCAAAATAAGATGCATAAAAGATAAAGATCATATGCAATCAAAAAAATATGTGTCATGATATGGCCATTATCATCTTGTGCCTTTGATCTCCATCTCCAAAGTACCGTCATGATCTCCATCGTCACCGGCATGACACCATGATCTCCATCATCTTTTTCTCTATCAATGTGTTGTCACATGGTCATCTCGCCAACTATTGCTTTTGCAACTATTGCTATCGCATAGCGATAAAGTAATGCAATTGTATGGCGCTTGCATCTTATGCAATAAAGAGACAACCATAAGGCTCCTGCCAGTTGCTGATAACTTTAACAAAACATGATCGTCTCATACAACAATTTATATCTCATCACGTCTTGACCATATCACATCACAACATGCCCTGCAAAAACAAGTTAGACGCCCTCTACTGTGTTGTTGCAAGTTTTATGTGGCTGCTACGGGCTTAGCAAGAACCGTTCTTACCTACACATCAAAAACCACTACGATTTTTCGTCAAGTGTGTTGTTTTAACCTTCAACAAGGACCAGACGTAGTCACACTCGATTCAACTAAAGCAGGAGAAACATACACCCACTAGCCACCTGTGTGCGAAGCACGTCGGTAGAACCAGTCTCATGAACGCGATCATGTAATGACGGTCTGGGACGCTTCATCCAACAATACCGCCGAATCAAAGTATGACCTGCTGGCAAGCAGTATGACTATTATCGCCCACAACTCTTTGTGTTCTACTCATGCATATAACATCTACGCATAGACCTGGCTCGGATGCCACTGTTGGGGAACCCAATATTTCAAATAAATTACCTACGATCACGCAAGATCTATCTATATGATGCATAGCAACGAGCAGGAGAGTGTGTCCACGTACCCTCATAGACCGAAAGCGGAAGCGTTTAGTAACGTGGTTGATGTAGTCGAAAATCTTCGCGATCCAACCGATCCAAGTACCAAATGCACGGCACCTCCGTGATCTGCACACGTTCAGATCGGTGACGTCCCTCGTACTCTTGATCCAGATGAGGCCGAGGGAGAGTTTCGTCAGCACGACGGCGTGTTGACGGTGATGATGAAATTACCGACGCAGGGCTTCGCCTAAGTACTACAACGATATGACTGAGGTGGAAATCTATGGAGGGGGGCACCGCACACGGTTAAGATCAACTTTGATGTGTTCTAGGGTGCCCCCTCCCCACGTATATAAAGGAGGGAGGGGGAGGCCGGCCGGCCCTCATAGGTGCGCCAATGGGGGAGGTATCCTCCTCCTAGTAGGAGTAGGACTCCCCCTTTCCTAGTCCTACTAGGAGAAGAAGGAAGGAGGGGAGAAGAGAAGGAAGGAGGGGGCACCGCCCCTCCCCCTAGTCCAATTCGTACTAGGCCCATGGGGGGCGTGCGGCCAACCCTTGGCAGCCCCCCTCTCTCTCCTCTAGGCCCAATAAGACCCATTACTTCTCCGGTGGTTCCGATAACCCTTCCGACACTCCGATATATATCCGGTGACCCCCGGAACTCATCCGGTGTCCGAATATAGTCATCCAATATATCAATCTTTATGTCTCGACCATTTCAAGACTTCCCGTCATGTCCGTGATCACATCCGGGACTCCGAACAACCTTCGGTACATCAAAACACATAACTCATAATACCGATCATCATCGAACGTTAAGCGTGCGGACCCTACGGGTTCGAGAACTATGTAGACATGACCGAGACTCATCTCCTGTCAATAAACAATAGCGAAACCTGGATGCTCATATTGGCTCCCACATATTCTATGAAGATCTTTATCGGTCAAACTGCATAACAACATACGTTGTTCCCTTTGTCACCGGTATGTTACTTGCCCGAGATTCGATCGTCGGTATCTCAATACCTAGTTCAATCTCGCTACCGGCAAGTCTCTTTACTAGTTCCGTAATGCATCATCACACAACTAACTCATTAGACACATTGCTTGCAAGGCTTATAGTGATGTGCATTACCGAGAGGGCCTAGAGATACCTCTCCGACAATCGGAATGACAAATCCTAATCTCGATCTATGCCAACTCAACAAACACCATCGGAGACACCTGTAGAGCATCTTTATAATCACCCAGTTACGTTGTGACGTTTGATAGCACACTAAATTTTCCTCTGGTATTCGAGAGTTGCATAATCTCATAGTCATAGGAACATGTATAAGTTATGGAGAAAGCAATAGCAATAAACTAAACGATCATAGTGCTAAGCTAACAGATGGGTCTAGTCCATCACATCATTCTCTAATGATGTGATCCCGTTCATAAAATGACAACACATGTCTATGGCTAGGAAAATTAACCATCTTTGATTAACGAGCTAGTCTAGTAGAGGCATACTAGGGACACTCTGTTTGTCTATGTATTCACACATGTACTAAGTTTCCGGTTAATACAATTCTAGCATGAATAATAAACATTTATCATGATATAAGGAAATATAAATAAAAACTTTATTATTGCCTCTAGGGCATATTTCCTTCACATGCAATGCAGCTACGATAGCAAACTGGAACCAAACACGCCCTAGATGATAAAGTTGGCGAGTGTGCGTAATGGATGATTTGTGATCTGTCTGTCTGCTGATGTCTGTTCTACGGCTGAGCTCATCACCTACTGGACTGGAGCACGGGTGCTGAGATCTCGGGTCTCGCTCACTAGAGGATATCGCTGCCCATCGCCAAAAGACAACGCCTCCCTTGTGGAGTTATTGCATAAGGTGACAAGGATTAATGGGGAACCCCAAATTTTAATGTTGTGGTTATATGTTATCTTAATTATTCTCTTGTATTTTTGGAAGCTGCATGGAGTTTATAATCATAGGTATGTATTTTGTTCAAGTAAGGATAATACATAAATTTAGGCCCCACCACACAAAACTTATATCAAAACAATGAAAGTTAATGTCAATGGAACTAGGTGAAATTCTCATGGTCCTCAAGAGAGCTTTGATTCGTATAAGTATTAGCACCATTAGAACAATACATAAATAAAGATTGGCTTAGTTGCCACACCATTAAAAAAATATTGTAATTATTCTCGTGATCACACAAACATACAGACAAACCTTTACAGCTTTTGAAGCGATCCCTTTCTATTTTTCAACGACCAATTATTTTTTCTTCTTGTTGGGTTTGACACTCTACTTATCTAAAAGATCAACAATTGATACCCTACACTTGTGGGTTATCAAGACTTTTTTCTAGTGTCATTGCCAGGGAGCGTAGAGATCTTGGTAAGTGGAATTTGGTAAGGGAAACACTTACTGTGTTTTTTTCTCGTTCGTTCTTTTAGTCCCCTATGGAAACTCTTGCTGCTAATAACTTGTTGGGAGGTCTTGCGTAGTCTCCTATGAATATTAGAATAGGGTCTCCGCCTTTTGAAAAAATAAAAATGAAGCTTGTCAAATATCTATTGACACACTTGAGCATGTGAGAGCTAACCATTATGCAGGTGATGAAACTATCCATCCTAGGGAACATTTGCTTATGCTTGAGGATATATAATCTCTTTAAGACTTTAGGTGTGTCTAATGATCAGGTTAAGAAGAAATTATTCCCTTTATGTCTAGAGGATAAGTCATTGGAATGGCTTAGGCTTCTAGATGATTCATATGAAATATAATGTTTTGATCTTTACTCCAAGTTTCACCCAAAATTTTACCCTCTTCATCAAGTGCATGAGGATAGGAATTATATTTATAATTGTTAGCCTCATACCCGAGAGAGCATGACTAAGGCTCAAGGGAGACTTAAATCATTATTACTCAAATTCCCCAATCATGAGTTCTCCAGAAAGATAATTATTGATAATTTCCATGCAAGACTTCCTCGACATGATAGGGAAATACTTAATAGTTCTTATGTGGGTGATTTTATAATAGAAGTGACGGTAGTAGATGAGATATTATTGAAAGGACATCTTGACAATAATTGGATGAATATCTTGTTGATACACATTAAGATTTGTCACTTCTCGTAAAAATCGCATGTTTGGTTTTCTTTCTAGACCAGGAAATATGGGTTCATTCCGATAACCGAAACCAGAGTATGTACATTTGGCCTGCAAGGCTTCGCCCATATTGTTGTTCTTTCCAAATAATGCACTGTTCCATTTTTATGTACTATTACATATTGTTTTAGTTGTTGTGCGAATTTGTATATCCAACTGCATGTTTTCACTTTTGTGAGTGGGCACTGGGAAGATCCTAGAACACGAAATTAAAAGCGGGAGTCTGTAAAAACTTCTAGCTCCCGATTGAGTGACTCAAGGCTAGCTACACATCATTTAAGATGATTTTCTTCTATGTTAGTAAAACTACTAAAATCACTTATTTGATGAGGGGGATCAAGAAGTGATCATGCTTAGGCTGATGATGTAGTCATGATAGAAATATATACATTATACTTTATAACTAGGACTGCCAAAAGAGATGCAATGTAAGCACAAAAACAACTATCGAGAATGTGTGGATATGGCCGTGTTTTATCTCAGATGTGTTAGGGAACGCAGTATTTCAAAAACTTTCCTACGTTCACGCAAGATATATCTAGGAGATGCATAGCAACGAGAGGGGAGAGTGTGTCTACGTACCCTCGTAGACCGAAAGCGGAAGCGTTTAGTAACGTGGTTGATGTAATCGAACGCACCTCCGTGTTCAGCACACGTTCAGCACGATGACGCCCCTCGAGCTCTTGATCCAATTGAGGACGAGGGAGAGTTCCATCAGCACGACGGCGTGGCGACGGTGATGATGAAGTTATCGCCGCAGGGCTTCACCTAAGCACTACGACACGGCTAAGAGAAGACTTGGTGTGTCTTTGGGGTGCCCTCCTCCCACGTATATAAAGGAGGGGGGAAGGGGAGGCTGGCCCAAGGGGGGGCGCCAAAGGGGGGGAGTCCTACTTGGACTCCCGGTCCAAGTAGGATTCGGCCCCCCTTTCCTATTCCAACTAGGAGAAGGAGGGAAGGAGGAAGAGGGGAGAAGGAAAGAGGGGGGCGCCGCCCCCTCCTGGTCCAATTCGGACCAGCCATGGGGGGGGAGCACCCCTTGAGGCCATTCTCTCCTTTCCACTAAAGCCCATTAAGGCCCACTACTTCCCCGGGGGGGGGGGGGTTCCTGTAATCTCCCAGTACTCCGAAAAATACCCGAAACATTTCGGAACCATTCCGGTGTCCGAATATAACCTTCCAATATATCGATCTTTACCTCTCGAACATTTAAAGACTCCTTGTCATGTCCGTGATCTCATCTGGGAGTCCGAACAAATTTCGGTCATCAAATCACATAACTCACAATATAAATCGTCATCAAACGTTAAGCGTGCGGACCCTACGGGTTCGAGAACTATGTAGACACGACCGAGACACATCTCCGGTCAATAACCAATAGCGGAACCTGGATGCTCATATTGGTTCCTACATATTCTACAACGATCTTTATCGGTCAAACCGCATAACAACATACGTTGTTCCCTTTGTCATCGGTATGTTACTTGCCCGAGATTCGATCGTCGGTATCTTCATACCTAGTTCAATCTCGTCATCGGCAAGTCTCTTTACTCGTTCCGTAATGCATCATCCTGTAACTAACTCATTAGTCACATTGCTTGCAAGGCTTATAGTGATGTGCATTACTGAGAGGGCCTAGAGATACCTCTCCGATACACGTAGTGACAAATCCTAATCTTGATCTATGCCAACTCAACAAACACCACCGGAGACATCTTTAGAGCATCTTTATAATCAGCCAGTTACGTTGTGACGTTTGATAGCACACAAGGTGTTCCTCCGGTATTCGGGAGTTGCATAATCTCATAGTCAGAGGAACATGTATAAGTCATGATGAAAGCAATAACAGTAAAACTAAATGATCATTATGCTAAGCTAACGGATGGGTCTTGTCCATCACATCATTCTCTAATAATATGATCCCGTTCATCAAATGACAACACATGTCCATGGTTAGGAAACTTAACCATCTTTGATTAACGAGCTAGTCTAGTAGAGGCATACTAGGGACACTCTGTTTGTCTATGTATTCACACATGTACTAAGTTTCCGGTTAATACAATTCTAGCATGAATAATAAACATTTATCAATATAAATAACAACTTCGTTATTGCCTCTAGGGCATATTTCCTTCAGTCTCCCACTTGCACTAGAGTCAATAATCTAGTTCACATCGTCATGTGATTTAACACCAATAGTTCACATCTTTATGTGATTAGTTCACATCGCCTTGTGACTAATACCCAAAGGGTTTTACTAGAGTCAATAATCTAGTTCACATCGCTATGTGATTAACACCCAATGAGTACTAAGGTGTGATTATGTTTTGCTTGGAGAGAAGTTTAGTCAACGAGTCTGTCACATTCAGAGCCGTATCTATTTTGCAAATTTTCTATGTCTACAATGCTCTGCATGGAGCTACTCTAGCTAATTGCTCCCACTTTTAATATGTATCCAGATTGAGACTCAGAGTCATCCGGATCGGTGTAAAAGCTTGCATCGACATAACTCTTTACGACAAACTCTTTATTACCTCCATAACCGAGAAATATTTCCTTAATCCTCTTAGGTAACTAAGGATAACTTTGACCGCTGTCCAGTGATCCACTCCTGGATCACTGGTGACCCACAAGTATAGGGGATCTATCATAGTCCTTTTGATAAGTAAGAGTGTCGGACCCAACGAGGAGCAGAAGGAAATGACAAGCGGTTTTCAGTAAGGTATTCTCTGCAAGCACTGAAATTATCGGTGACAGATAGTTTTGTGATAAGGTAATTTGTAACGGGTAACAAGTAACAAAAGTAAACAAGGTGCAGCAAGGTGGCCCAATCCTTTTTGTAGCAAAGGACAAGCCTGGTCAAACTCTTATGTAAAGGAAAGCGCCCCCGAGGACACATGGGAATTATCGTCAAGCTAGTTTTCATCACGCTCATATGATTCAGGTTCGTTAATTTGATAATTTGATATGTGGGTGGACCGGTGCTTGGGTACTGCCCTTCCTTGGACAAGCATCTCACTTATGATTAACCCCTCTTGCAAGCATCCTCAACTACAAAAGAAGTATTAAGGTAAACCTAACCATATCATGAAACATATGGATCCAACTCAGCCCTTACGAAGCAACGCATAAACTAGGGTTTAAGCTTCTGTCACTCTAGCAACCCATCATCTACTTATTACTTCCCAATGCCTTCCCATAGGCCCAAACAATGGTGAAGTGTCATGTAGTCGACGTTCACATAACACCTCGAGAGGAAAGACAACATACATCTCATCAAAATATCGAACGAATACCAAATTCACATGACTACTTATAGCAAGACTTCTCCCATGTCCTCAGGAACAAATGTAACTACTCACAAATCATATTCATGTTCATAATCAAAGGGGTATTAATATGCATAAAGGAACTGAACATATGATCTTCCACCAAATAAACCAACTAGCATCAACTACAAGGAGTAATCAACACTACTAGCAACCCATAGGTACCAATCTGAGGTTTTGAGACAAAGATTGGATACAAGAGATGAACTAGGGTTTGAGAGGAGATGGTGCTGGTGAAGATGTTGATGGAGATTGACCCCCTCCCGATGAGAGGATCGATGGTGATGACGATGGCGATGATTTCCCCCTCCCGGAGGGATGTTACCCCGGCAGAACAGCTCCGCTGGATCCCTAGATTGGTTTCGCCAGGTTCCGCCTCGAGACGGCGGCGCTTCGTCCCAAAAGCTTCCTTTTGATTTTTTCCAGGGCGAAAAACTTCATATAGCAAAAGATGGGCACCGAAGGCCTGCCAGGGGGCCCATGAGACAGGGGCGCACCCAGGGGGGTAGGGCATGCCCCCACCCTCGTGGATGGTGGCTGGCCCCCCTCTGGTGCTTTCTTCGCACAATATCTTTATATATTCCAAAACTGACTTTCGTGGAGTTTTAGGACTTTTGGAGTTGTGCAGAATAGGTCTCTAATATTTGCTCCTTTTCCAGCCCAGAATTCCAGCTGCCGGCATTCTCCCTCTTCGTGCAAACCTTGTAAAATAAGAGAGAATAGGCATAAGTATTGTGACATAATGTGTAATAACAACCCATAATGCAATAAATATCGATATAAAAGCATGATGCAAAATGTATGTATCAACTCCCCCAAGCTTAGACCTCGCTTCTCCTCAAGCGGAAGCCGATAATAAAAAATATGTCCACATGTTTAGAGATGGAGGTGTCTGTGGCACCCCGGCTCAGAGCAATCGGTTTACCTTGCATTGCCAACCTAGAGACCATGTCTTCTGGAAACACACAACATCTTGATACAGAAAACAACCGCTTTATTGATGCTAGCGGATCATAGTTTATATTACAACAGCGATGAGGCCAAGTGGCACACACGATGCGGCTGAACAATATGTACATTATTTAGTGAACATAGAGGGGCCTCGATCAAAACAACTACGTGGCAGCGGAACTCCATAGCACAGGGACACCGATGAGGACACGATCTAGACTCGGACAACACTCCTTTCCAACGAGACTTTCCTGAAAGTTGGCATGACACGCCAGGTCAGTACATTGAATGTACTTGCATGCTTACAACAAACATAAACATAATGACAAACAATATCATGATACTTAACCAATTAGCAATGCAACAACATATCATACATGCTGTGATCATGAGCTCGTGACAAAATTTCCCTCAGACTTGCTTACCAACGGTGATCTTTCTGGCGATCACAACCACGACCAACACTTGGTGTCAAACAGTGATCTTTCCAGCGATCACAACCATGACCCACACTTGGTCTCAAACGGTGATCTTTTCGGCGATCACAACCATGACCAACACTTGGCCTCCAACATCAAGATGGTTTACCCACCATCATATTCTCAACAGTGCGACGTTCATAACTTAGTGTGCAAAATTTATTTAAACGTTGACCCATGGTGTGACCTACTTTCGAGCGTGTCCGTAATCATGGACTTGGCTATCGATAGATTTAATACGCTCTGCACAGGTAGCGCACTGTACCCACACCATGGAACCCATGGCCTCGCACTCCCATTCGGGTGGACCAACAACATTCCGACAAAACCCCTCCATTACCATGACACTCTCTCGGCCACTGGGCTAGTCCTGGGTGGCCCCTTGTCTACCAAAGACACCAATGGCCACCGTCGTGGCAAAACATAAACGGTCCTAAGCGGGGACAAGGTACCATAACATCAACAACAGGCACACAAGGTTATGTCTGCTTACCGGGCCAGGGTACCGCACGCCCATAACCTTCCCTCATTGGAGGCACTGACCAGAGGGATGACAATGGACCGAATAAAGGCCTTCCCATAAAGGCAAATGTGGTTGCACTAGGAAAAACTCGATTCAGTGGCACCATGACCCAGTCAATGATATTTTCAAGTTGAGTTATTATCAGGTTGAACTTAAAGTGAATGTAACCGGTGTCATAATATGCCATCAAATGCAGTACTAACATGTGCATCATATCTCAATGGAAATAACTGGGTCAACTATATCCACACTAAGCATAATCAACAACTCATAACACTTCCCTGGTTATGATTAATCCTCACTTTAAACAGAATCTTTACTAGAAAATTTATCACTTTTCTCATCCAAGAAATACTCAAAATAATTACTTATATCCATAACCATATTACTTCTTCATAACAATTATTACTTCTAGTTACTTAACCAACTTAGTTAGCTTCAAACATTCTGTAAACTAAGCATATCAACTTAAACAAGTGTAGCGACCCGACCTCAAACGGTCAAGTCTCTGTGCTTCAGTGTCATCCCTGGATCGGTAATGCTGACACACACAGTACTCGAAGGATTTATAACAGAGTAGCAATCACACATTTATTACATCGGATGTCTCAAAAGAGAACTTATTACAATAAATATGGCTTAAGGCCATCTAATACGATAACAGCGGAAGGCTTGGAAGATAAAGTGAGTCCATCAACTCCAACGGCATAGCTGAGCTGCACGACAACGACCTAACGAACCTTACTCCTCGTTTGAGAAGTCTGGAACATAATACGTTGCATCCCAAAAATGGGTCAGCACATGGAATATGCTGGCAAAGTAACACAGTAGAGCAAGAACAGAATAATGCTATCACTACATGCATATTTGGCTGGTGGAAAGCTCTATGGTTACAGTTTTGTGAAAAGCCAATTTTTCCCTACAACAAAGGAATAGATTTTAAATTTACTATCATGGTAGTTGAAACATCATTGAGAAGGTTCCTCCAACTCAATCCCAATTAAAGTGATTAACAACCCATCAATATTAATTAAGAGTGATGAGATACTTAAGATACTTCAAGTACTAGATACTCAAGATTGTCCATAACCGGGGACACGACTAACCATGATTAGTTTATACACTCTGCAGAGGTTTGCGCACTTTTCCCCACAAGACTCGATTGCCTCCGTTAGATTTCTCGCACTACATGGTGTTTGAGAAACGAATGACCGAGACACAGTCTTTCAGAAACATTAACTCTCTACTCCGGGTAGACCATACCAAACCTACAACCCACTACCTGCTGATCTACCTCTTCAAGAGCTTCACGTAACTTACTCAACTATGCTAGAGCCCATAATAGCTTGTGACTGCACACGGAAGTTTCTAGCATGAATAATCTCAGCTCCCTTTGAGCCTGGGTGGCGGTCCATAGGAAGATCACGCGAGTACTCCGGGATTTCCAAAAATACAAGCAACACTGGGTACTCCAGGTGCCTCAATCCACCCATATGTAAATTTAAGTTGCCACCTTAAGTTGAACCATTAATTAACAATCTCACATCTGTCATGGATTCACTCACCCAAACCACGTCTACGAGCATAGCATAGCAATATAAGCAAAGCGTAGAAGTAACTCCCAGGGGTTGAATGTAACAGGGTAATAGGTTCTACCTCATCAACTACTTCCCAACCCACAAATTAGTGTCATCCTAATCATGCAATATTTGAGGATTGGAACTAATGCATAAAAACTGGGTGATAAAGGGGTATGATCAAAGTGTTACTTGCCTTGCTGATGATCCGCGTAACCTAGAAACTCCAAATAACACGCTTCGCACTCTGGGAATTCTATCGCAAACAAACAATAGAATACATAAGCAATAAAGCTAGGAAACATGGGTAAATCTCAAATAAGAAGATCTAACCAGAAAGTTCAACTTAAGAACTCCGGTTTGCAAAAAGAATCAAATCGAACGGAGCAACGAAACTCAAACGGCAAAAGAAACAAGATCCGTTTACTAATCTGGACCTAGGTCAAATTTTATAGTAGCAAAAACTCATGCAAGTTGGTTAAGCGGAAAGAGGGTCTCGAGACGAAGATCTAGGCGCTTGAATCGCGTGATTCCGACTAAAGAGCGAAAAGATAAACCGAAACAAAAATCGGATCAGAAATCACGATCAGAAATAATCGCGGATTAAATCCTATAAAAGAAAACCGACGAACAGGCTAACGAACGAGCGTTCGTTATCTGTAACTAACGGGAGAAAACCGTTCGTTGAAATGAACGTCCAGACGAACGCCCGCTAAAAAGAAAAACCGTAAATAAAAACCGGCAAACCAAAAATACGACTATGGTTTTCTAACGAAAACCGAACCGGTTTTTTTTAAAAAAACCGAACGGCGCTATCCTCGGCGAGGTCCGGCACGGCGGGGCTCCGGCGAGGGGCTGCGTGGCGCGGGCGGCAGCGGTGCGGGCAGCAGGCGGCGGCGGCGTGGCAGCGCGGCAAGGCGGCGGCACGGCGGCTCGGCAACGGCGTCGGGCAGCGCGGTGGCTCGCGGCGGGGTGGGGCTTCCAGGGCGGCGGGGCGGCTGCGACTTTTAAGGGGAGGGTGGTGCCTTGGGGGAGGGGGCACGACGGGGGACGAGGAGTCCGAGCCGGACTCCTGTCGGCTGCGGCGGCGCGACAGTCTCCTACCAGGAGACGGCGGCGAGGGGCGAGGTGGGCCGACGGCTGGGCTTCGGCCCAGTCGGCCTAGGCGCGCTTTTTTTTAAAAAAAATTCCGCCGAAACTCAGGAAATCCTAGGAAATAAAATAAAATTCGAAAAATGCCAAAACAAATTTTCACCATCTAAATAAAATATTTACAACAAGATGAACATTTTCTTGGCCCTAAAATGCAATTTTGAAAAAAAGTGCAATTTTTCTAATGCAAATAAAATCCAAATAAAATCAAATAAATGATTTTAATATTTTTCCTCCAATATTTCAATTATTTTGGAGAAGTCATATTATCTCCTCTCATATATTTTAAATTATGAAATATTTTCTGAGAGAAAAATAATTAAAACCAAAATCCTCGTTTCAATATTTGGTAAAACCCAAATATGAAAACAGGGAAATCCCCAACTCTCTCCGAGGGTCCTTGAGTTGCTTAGGATTTTCGAGGATTGCAGAACGAAAATGCAATAAAATATCTATGCATGAATGATCTATGTATAACATTCCTGAGGGAGTCCTGGATTAGGGGGTGTCCGGATAGCCGGACTATACCTTCGGTCGGACTCCTGGACTATGAAGATACAAGATTGAAGACTTCGCCCCGTGTCCGGAAGGGACTTTCCTTGGCGTGGAAGGCAAGCTTGGCGATATGGATATGTAGATCTCCTATCATTGTAACCGACTCTGTGTAACCCTAGCCCTCTCCATTGTCTATATAAACCGGAGGGTTTTAGTCTGTAGGACGAACAACAATCAGACCATAGGCTAGCTTCTTGGGTTTAGCCTCCTTGATCTCGTGGTAGATCTACTCTTGTACTACCCATATCATCAATATTAATCAAGCAGGAGTAGGGTTTTACCTCCATCGAGAGGGCCCGAACCTGGGTAAAAACATCGTGTCCCTTGTCTCCTGTTACCATCCGCCTAGATGCACAGTTCGGGACCCCCTGCCCGAGATCCGCCGGTTTTGACACCGACATTGGTGCTTTCATTGAGAGTTCCTCTGTGTCATCACTTTTAGGCCTGATGGCTTCTCCAATCATCAACAACGATGCGATCCAGGGTGAGACTTTTCTCCTCGGACAGATCTTCGTATTCGGCGGCTTTGCACTACGGGCCAATTCGCTTGGTCATCTGGAGCAGATCGAATGCTACGCCCCTGGCCATCAGGTCAGATTTGGAAGTTTGAACTACACGGCCGACATCCGCGGAGACTTGATCTTCGACAGATTCGAGCCACAGCCGAGCGCGCCGCACTGTCACGATGGGCATGATCTAGCTCTGCCGCCGAACAGTGCCCTGGAGGCCGCACCTGTGTCCGCTCCGACCCCTAGCTCGGAGCCGATCACACCAATCGTGGATGGGTGGTTAGACACCGCCTCGGGGGCTGCAATCTCTACGGCAATCAAGCCGAACACCAGCCTTGTCCTCTGCGAAGCCCGTGACTCCAAGGTGCCGGACTCCTCTCCGGACTCCGAGCCCTCTGCCGATCGAATCCGATTGGGCGCCGATCATAGAGTTCACCGCCGCAGACATCTTTCAGCACTCGCCCTTCGGCGACATCCTGAATTCACTCAGGTCTCTCTCTTTGTCAGGAGAGTCCTGGCCGGACTATGACCGGCAGGATTGGGATGTGGACGACGAAGAAATTCGATGCCCACCCACCACCCACTTCGTAGCCACTGTTGATAATTTAAACGACATGCTCGACTTCGACTCCGAAGACATCGACGATATGGATGACGATGTAGGAGATGAACATGAACCAACACCTATAAGGCACTGGATAGCCACCTCGTCTCATGATGTATACATGGTGGACACACCCAAAGGAAGCGACGACGAGGAACACAGGGATGCAACGAGGGATCGTTCACTCGAAAAGCAATCAAAGCGGCGACATAAGCGCCGCTTCAAGCCCCGCCTCGACAGAGATAGCAGCCATACAGACCCAGCCATAGAGCAGGATGAGCCGGCAGACGACGAACATGCCTTCGAGCAGCCGTCCGAACAGGGCAACTTGGATAAGCAAACCGAACACCCCGTCCCCGGCGAAAACAACAGTCCGGACGACCTTACGCCGGATAAGCTCATGGAGAAGAAGAACCTCCATAAAAGGCTCGTCGCCACTGCGCGTAGCCTGAAAAAGCAGAAGCGGAAGCTCAAAACTGCGGAAGATGCACTCAGAATCAGATGGAGAAAAGTACGCAGCACTGCAGACAAATATGGCGGCAGTCACCACACAAAAAGTTATCCAAAGCGAAAGCTACTGCCTGAATTTGACAAGGAGGCCTTAGAGCCCGCGCAGTCAAAAAATAGGAAAGCCACCCGGTCGGATAGACGACCGCATGGCCAGCATGGAGCGGCAAGGGGCGCCGCACACAAGCCAGCACGCGATCCACCAAAGGATCCACATCAAAAAGATGGCCCAGCCAGATCTATCTACGAGCCAAGAAAGCAAGCTCTAGTAAGCAATGCAACACAACAAATATCCGAACATCACAGCACACCCAAATACAGGGGTGCCGCACCCCCCTATGTTTCACCGATGAGGTGCTGGACCATGAATTTCCAGTGGGATTCAAGCCCGTAAACATAGAGGCGTACGACGGAACAACAAACCCTGGGGTCTGGATCGAGGATTATATCCTCCACATACACATGGCCAGAGGAGATGACCTCCACGCCATAAAATACTTACCCCTCAAGCTTCAAGGGCTAGCCCGGCATTGGCTCAAAAGCCTTCCCGAAAACACCATTGGAAGTTGGGAAGAGCTTGAGGATGCTTTCCGGGAAAATTTTCAAGGGACCTATGTCCGCCCTCCGGATGCAGACGATCTCAGTCACATAACTCAATAGCCCGGAGAGTCAGCCCGGAAATTCTGGAACATATTTCTTACTAAAAAGAATCATATAGTCGACTATCCGGACGCAGAAGCCCTAGCAGCTTTTAAGCATAACGTTCGAGATGAATGGCTCGCTAGACACCTCGGCCAAGAAAAGCCAAGAACAATGGCCGCATTAACAAGCCTCATGACCCGCTTTTGCATAGGAGAGGACAACTGGTTGGCAAGATGTAGCACCAGCGACCCAAGTACATCCGAAGTTAGGGATGGAAACGGAAAACCCCGACGCAGCAAGGACCAGCGTCGGAATAAGAGAAACAGCCCAAAGAGCACGGCGGTCAACGCCGGATTCAAAAGCTCGCGGCAGAATCAGAGAAAGCCGCCCCTCAAGGATAACAGGGACGAGCTATCCAACTTAAACAAAATCTTGGACAAGATATGTCAAATACACAGTACTCCCGGGAAGCCTGCGAACCATACCCACAGAGATTGTTGGGTTTTCAAGCAATCCGGCAAACTCAACGCCGAACACAAGGGGCTCGACACACCAAGTGAGGACGATGACGAACCCCACAAGCAGAGCACCAGGAAACAAAAGGATTTCCCACAAGAAGTCAAAACAGTAAACTTACTTCACGTGACGAACAGAATGGCGCCAACAGAGATACGCGCCATGCGGCCTATCCCAAAGGAGTCTCGCCAATGGTTGTTAAAACCGATCACCTTCAACCATCAGGATTACTCTAGAAGTATCCGGAACGCAGGCTGGATTGCCTTGGTATTAGATCCAATAATCGGCGGACTCCACTTTACAAATGTCCTGATGGACGGCGGCAGTGGTTTAAACCTGTTATACCAGGACACAATCCGCAACATGGGGATAGACCCAACAAAAATTCGCCATAACAAAACCTCCTTTCAAGGGGTAACGCCAGGCCCGGATGCCCGTTGCATGGGTTCTCTCCGGCTAGAAGTTATGTTCGGCTCCCCTGATAACTTCCTCGCGAACAGCTAACTTTCCACATTGCCCCATTCTCAAGTAGCTATCAAGCACTGCTGGGACGCGAAGCTTTTGCCCGCTTTAACGCAATACCGCATTATGCATCTCTTACGCTTAAGATGCCCGGTCCACGAGGCATCATCTCATTAAAGGGAAAACATTGAGTGTTCCTCCCGCGCGGAAAACAGTGCGGCTGCCTTGACAGCCCCACAATAAAGCGGCTTCACCAGCCAAAGCACCTAAACAGGTCGTCAAGACCATGGACACGGCTAGACGAGTCCGGCATAAACATACAATTGATAAAGGCTTAATAGCCGTATACCCCTATACTAGGGGCTCCGCGCATATAAAACAAGAGACAATAAAGCTCAATTTTACCCATTTTGATTTGTACTTTGTTTATTTAGTATAACTTATGTTCGGCACGATCTTTCTTCAACTAAGTTCCACTCTTTTACAGTTGAACACCGTGCTACGCCCGTCCAGGATACGGCACAACGGAGACATAGGCGCAGACGTGCAGCAGGGACCCGTTCCAAGGATTCTTTTCAGATTAAGACCCTGCGTAAACCTTTCTTACTGTCTCTTGTTGATACACATCCCCTGGTTTCTTGGTATAACCAAGGAGGAGGCTGGCGTTTTGGCATGTGGCCACGTCAGAGTTTTTGCGCGTACCTGGACACTAGGGGCTTATTACTAAGGGCGTTATCCCGCCCGCCCTCACAAGGACCGAATACCTTAGGGAGTGTTCGACGTCGCGAGTTTGGCCTTATATGCATCAGCTCCAAATCATGTCTTTGGTCAAATGTTAGGTTTTCCCGGCTCCTGTGTTTTGCTGCCTTACGTTCCGCTCTATCGGCTAAGGCGGCACCAGGAGAACTACTGCGATTGTGCCTCGGTTCGGCCAGGCGAGCACCTTAGTAGAGAAAGCCGAAAACTGACTGTCATGATATAGCGTGAGACTGGTCAACCACTCGATGACTTACCAGAATCTTTAGGATTTCTCCGCATTAACAAAGGGCCGTTTCCCGGCTAGGCACATACGCGCCCCGAGTTCGGGCGAGCGCAGGCTCCACCAGGGGCTATATAAGTTGCCTCACTATCAAACTCCTATGGCTAAGTGAAAGTGATAAAGCATCATAGTCCGATTGCCTAGTTCGTTGCGCTATCACCTCCTTCGTAGGACCAAGACGTTGGATCAAGTGTGAAAATGCGCCTTCTGCGAACACCCCCGCATTATGTGCGTGGGGGCTGAAGCCGACGACTACCATCTTTCAGATTATATATACATATTTGTTAAATGGCCGCACATGAGGTATTATAATACTTGCTGGCACAAGTATAGAAAGCCTCTACAATTTATCAAAATATTGTTTTACAATAATATATGCTATTCGAATATAGTATCCTTCGAGCACTGCGTCTCTATTAAACGAGCACCTTGCAGAACTTCCTGAAAATAGTGCTCGGCAGGTACTCGGCTTCCATCCGAGTCTGGGGATGCAACAGCGGTGGCCTCCATTTCCGCCCAGTATGTCTTGACACGGGAAACAGCCATCCGCGCACCCTCTATGCACGCTGACCTCTTCATCGCATTGATATGCGGCGCCGCACCAAGGAACTGCTGCACCAAGTTGAAATAACTTTTCAGCTCTGGCCTCTCTGGCCACAGATGACTCATGACATACTTCATGGCGAGTCCGGACAACCTATTTAGCTCGTCCCATTCGGCCAAATGATCGGCTAATGACAGTGGACGCTCTGGATTGTGGAACTGCGACCAGAAGAGCTTTTCCACTTCGCGATCTTCTTGATCTCGGAAGTGTTCGGCCGCATCTGCGGCACTCGCTGCTAAATCCAGATAGGTGTCCGCCGTACTCCACATCTGGTCTAACGGATCATGTTTAGGATCATAGAACTTCCTCCACAGCATAAAGGGCTTTCCAGCCGCGATCTCTCCGGCCTGTCGCAGCTCCTCCTTCATAGCTCTCATCGCAGAGCGAGCATCCTTGGCATCGGCAACGGCCTTCTCCAGGTCTGTCTGTTCCGCCCGATCTTCTTTTTCAAGAAGCTTGCAACAGTCAGCAGCGTTCTTCAGCTTCACGGCCATCTCGGCCATTTCCTTCTTGCTTCGGCAGTGAGCAGCCTGTTCGGCTTTCAGCTCTTCAATTGCCTTTCCGGCAGCCACATCACTTTTCCTGGCTTGCTCCTTGGCTCGGGCAAGTTCCGCCCGAAGATTCTCCATGGTAGCAACACCATCTGCATTAAGCGCACACATTGTAAGATACTGGCATAAAGCTCCTCTTACCAGGTGCCGCCGGAGGAATTACATACCTTGTGCCTCGTCAAGCCGCTTGTTGACAAGCGCGATGTCGGCATCTGCCACGTCAAGTTGCCGCTTTAGCTCGGCAAATTCATCAGTCCAGCTGGCCACCGGACACTTCGCCACCTACGTATGAAGGTGGCATATTAGACCTGGGATTATGATCCTCTGCGCGCCGTCACTTTTGACAATGCACAGAGTCTCAGGGGCTACTATCTACACACGGCGCATCTTATTTATGCGCAACTGTCCAAAAAGGGTACATTATTTCGCGTACCTCAAAACCTGTTAGTAAACTCCTGACGGCCTCGTGCAATCCGCTCTCCGCGGATGAAATCCTCTCAATCACCGTACCCATCAATGCATGGTGCTGCTCTGAGATAGATGCTCGCCCTAGCAGATCCTTCAGCTCCTCCGACCGCGCACCAGACGGTGCCGGACTCGTCCGATGGCCCTTTTGAAGGCCGGATGCGGAGGGCTTTGGGGGGCCATATGACTACCTTCCTGTTTGGTAACGCAGTAATTTCAAAAAATTTCCTATGCACACGCAAGATCATGGTGATGCATAGCAACGAGGGGAGAGTGTGATCTACGTACCCTTATAGACCGACAGCGGAAGCGTTAGCACAACGCGGTTGATGTAGTCGTACGTCTTCACGGCCCGACCCATCAAGCACCGAAACTACGACACCTCCGAGTTTTAGCACACGTTCAGCTCGATGACGATCCCCGGACTCCGATCCAGCAAAGTGTCGGGAAGAGTTCCGTCAGCACGACGGCGTGGTGACGATCTTGATATACTACCGTCGCCGGGCTTCGCCTAAGCACCGCAACAATATTATCGAGGATTATGGTGGAAGGGGGCACCGCACACGGCTAAGAATATGATCACGTGGATCAACTTGTGTGTCTAGGGGTGCCCCCTGCCCTCGTATATAAAGGATCAAGGGGGGGGGTGCGGCCGGCCAGGAGGATGGCGCGCCAGGAGGAGTCCTACTCCCACCGGGAGTAGGATTCCCCCCTTTCCTAGTTGGAATAGGATCCGGGAGGGGAAAAGAGGAGAGAGAGAAGGAAGGGGGGCGCCGCCCCCTCTCCTTGTCCTATTCGGACTAGGGGGGGGAGGGGCGCGCGGCCCAGCCCTGGCCACCTCTCCTCTCTTCCACTAAAGCCCACTAAGGCCCATATACCTCCCGGGGGGTTCCGGTAACCTCCCGATACTCCGGTAAAATCCCGATTTCACCCGGAACACTTCCGATATCCAAATATAGGCTTCCAATATATCAATCTTTATGTCTCGACCATTTCGAGACTCCTAGTCATGTCCGTGATCACATCCGGGACTCTGAACAAACTTCGGTACATCAAAAAACTCATAAACTCATAATATAACTGTCATCGAAACCTTAAGCGTGCGGACCCTACGGGTTCGAGAACAATGTAGACACGACTGAGACACGTCTCCAGTCAATAACCAATAGCGGAACCTGGATGCTCATATTGGCTCCCACATATTCTACGAAGATCTTTATCGGTCAGACCGCATAACAACATACGTTGTTCCCTTTGTCCGTCGGTATGTTACTTGCCCGAGATTCGATCGTCGGTATCTCAATACCTAGTTCAATCTCGTTACCGACAAGTCTCTTTACTCGTTTCGTAATACATCATCTCGCAAATAACTCATTAGTTGCAATGCTTGCAAGGCTTATGTGATGTGCATTACCGAGAGGGCCTAGAGATACCTCTCCGACAATCGGAGTGACAAATCCTAATCTCGAAATACGCCAACCCAACATGTACCTTTGGAGACACCTGTAGAGCTCCTTTATAATCACACAGTTACGTTGTGACGTTTGGTAGCACACAAAGTGTTCCTCCGGTAAACGGGAGTTGCATAATCTCAGTCATAGGAACATGTATAAGTCATGAAGAAAGCAATAGAAACATACTAAACGATCGAGTGCTATGCTAACGGAATGGGTCAAGTCAGTCACATCATTCTCCTAATGATGTGATCCCGTTAATCAAATAACAACTCTTTGTCTATGGTTAGGAAACATAACCATCTTTGATTAACGAGCTAGTCAAGTAGAGGCATACTAGTGACACTTTGTTTGTCTATGTATTCACACATGTATTATGTTTCCGGTTAATACAATTCTAGCATGAATAAGGAAATAAATAATAACTTTATTATTGCCTCTAGGGCATATTTCCTTCAGTCTCCCACTTGCACTAGAGTCAATAATCTAGTTCACATCGCCATGTGATCTAACATCAATAGTTCACATCTTTATGTGGTTAACACCCATAGTTCACATCGATATGTGACCAACACCCAAAGGGTTTACTAGAGTCAGTAATCTAGTTCACATTGCTATGTGATTAACACCCAAAGAGTACTAAGGTGTGATCATGTTTTGCCTGTGAGTGAAGTTTAGTCAACGGGTCTGCCATATTCAGATCCATAAGTATTTTGCAATTTTCTATGTCTACAATGCTCTACACGGAGCTACTTTAGCTAATTGCTCCCACTTTCAATATGTATCCAGATGAAGACTAAGAGTCATCCGGATTAGTGCCAAAACTTGTATCGACGTAACTCTTTTATGACGAACCTTTTGTCACCTCCATAATCGAGAAACATATCCTTATTCCACTAAGGATAACTTTGACCGCTGTCCAGTGATCTACTTCTAGATCACTATTGTACTCCCTTGACAAAATTAGTGTAGGGTATACAATAGGTCTGGTACACAGCATGGCATACTTTATAGAACCTATGGCCAAGGCATAGGGAATGACTTTCATTCTCATTCTATTTTCTGCCGTGGTCGGGCTTTGAGTCTTACTCAATTTCACACCTTGTAACACAGGCAAGAATTCTTTCTTTGACTGTTCCATTTTGAACTACTTCAAAATCTTGTCAAGGTATGTACTCATTGAAAAAAAACTTATCAAGCGTCTTGATCTATCTCTATAGATCTTGATGCTCAATATGTAAGCAGCTTCACCGAGGTTTTCTTTGAAAAAATCCTTTCAAACACTCCTTTATGCCTTGCAGAATAATTCTACATTATTTCCGATCAACAATATGTCATACACATACACTTATCAGAAATGCTGTAGTGCTCCCACTCACTTTCTTGTAAATACAGGCTTCACCGCAAGTCTGTATAAAACTATATGCTTTGATCAACTTATCAAAGCGTATATTCCAACTCCGAGATGCTTGCACCAGTCCATAGATGGATCGCTGGAGCTTGCATATTTTGTTAGCACCTTTAGGATTGACAAAACCTTCTGGTTGCATCATATACAACTCTTCTTTAAATCCATTAAGGAATGTAGTTTTGTTTATCCATTTGCCAGATTTCATAAAAATGCGGCAATTGCTAACATGATTTGGACAGACTTAAGCATCGCTACGAGTGAGAAAATTTCATCGTAGTCAACACCTTGAACTTTGTCAAAAACCTATTTCGACAAGTCTAGCTTTGTAGATAGTAACACTACTATCAGCGTCCGTCTTCCTCTTGAAGATCCATTTATTTTCTATGGCTTGCCGATCATCGGGCAAATCCATCAAAGTCCATACTTTGTTCTCATACATGGATCATATCTCAGATTTCATGGCCTCAAACCATTTCGCGGAATTTGGGCTCATCATCGCTTCCTCACAGTTCACAAGTTCGTCATGGTCTAGTAACATGACTTCCAGAACAGGATTACCGTACCACTCTGGTGCGGAACTCACTCTGGTTTACCTACAAGATTAGGTAGTAACTTGATCTGAAGTTACATGATCATCATCATTAGCTTCCTCACTAATTGGTGTAGTAGTCACAAGAACAGATTTCTGTGATGAAATACTTTCCAATAAGGGAGAAGGTACAATTACCTTATCAAGTTTTCTACTTTCCTCCCACTCACTTCTTTCGAGAGAAACTCCTTTGCTAGAAAGGATCCATTCTTAGCAACGAATGCCTTGCCTTCGGATCTGTGATAGAAGGTGTACCCAACAGTCTCCTTTGGGTATCCTATGAAGACATATTTCTACGATTTGGGTTTGAGCTTATCAGGATGAAACTTTTTCACATAAGCATCACAACCCAAAACTTTAAGAAATGACAACTTTGGTTTCTTGCCAAACCATAATTCAGATTGTGTCGTTTCAAAGGATTTAGATGGTGCCCTTTTAACGTGAATGCAGTTGTCTCTAATGCATAACCCCAAAATGATAGTGGTAGATCGGTAAGGGACATCATAGATTGCACTATATCCAATAAAGTACGGTTATGACGATCGGACACACCATTATGCTGTGGTGTTCCAGGTGGCATGAGTAGTGAAACTATTTCACATTGTTTTAACTGAAGACCAAACTCTTAATTCAAATACTCTTCTCCACGATCAGATCGTAGAAACTTTATTTTCTTGTTACGATGATTTTCCACTTCACTCTGAAATTCTTTGAACTTTTCAAATGTTTCAGACTTATGTTTCATCAAGTAGATATACTCACATCTGCTCAAATTATCTGTGAAGAACAGAAAATAATGATACCTGTCGCGAGCCTCAATATTCATCGGACCACATACATTAGTATGTATGATTTCCAACAAATCTGTTGCTCGCTCCATTGTTCCGAAGAACGGAGTCTTAGTCATCTTGCCCAGGAGGCATGGTTCGCAAGCATCAACTGATTCATAATCAAGTGATTCCAAAAGCCCATCAGCATGGAGTTTCTTCATGCGCTTTACACCAATATGACCTAAACGGCAGTGCCACAAATAAGTTTGCACTATCATTATTAACTTTGCATCTTTTGGTTTCAATATTATGTTTATGTGCATCACTACGATCGAGATCCAACGAACTATTTTCATTGGGTGTGTAACCATATAAGGTTTTATTCATGTAAACAGAACAACAATTTATTCTCTTACTTAAATGAATAACCGTATTACAATAAACATGATCAAATCATATTCATGCTCAACGCAAACACCAAATAACACTTATTTAGGTTCAACACTAATCTCGAAAGTATAGGGAGTGTGCGATGATGATCATATCAATTTTGGAACCACTTCCAACACACATCGTTACTTCACCCTTAACTAGTCTCTGTTTATTCTGCGACTCCCGTTTCGAGTTACTAATCTTAGCAACTGAACTAGTATCAAATACTGAGGGGTTTCTATAAACACTAGTAAAGTACACATCAATAATATGTATATCAAATACACTTATGTTCACTTTGCCATCCTTCTTATCCGCCAATCACTTGGGGTAGTTCCGCTTCTAGTGACCAGTCCCTTTGCAGTAGAAGCACTTAGTCTCAGGCTTAGGACCAGACTTGGGATTCTTCACTTGAGCAGCAACTTGCTTGCTGTTCTTCTTGAAGTTCCCCTTTTTTCCTTTGCCCTTTTCTTGAAACTAGTGATCTTGTCAACCATCAACATTTGATGCTCTTTCTTGATTTCCACCTTCATCGATTTCATCATGAAGAGCTTGGGAATCGTTTTCGTCATCCCTTGCATACTATAGTTCATCACGAAGTTCTACTAACTTGGTGATGGTGACTAGAGAATTCTGTCAATCACTATCTTATCTGGAAGATTAACTCCCACTTGATTCAAGCGATTGTAGTACCCAGACAATCTGAGCACATGCTCACTAGTTGAGCGATTCTCCTCCATATTTTAGCTATAGAACTTGTTGGAGACTTCATATCTCTCAACTCGGGTATTTGCTTGAAATATTAACTTCAACTCCTGGAACATCTCATATGGTCCATGACGTTCAAAACGTCTTTGAAGTCCCGATTCTAAGCCATTAAGCATGGTGCACTAAACTATCAAGTAGTCATCATATTGAGCTAGCCAAACGTTCATAACGTCTGTATCTGCTCCTGCAATAGGTCTGTCACCTAGCGGTGCATCAGGGACATAATTCTTCTGTGCAGCAATGAGGATAAACCTCAGATCACGGATCCAATCCGCATCATTGCTACTAACATCTTTCAACACAATTTTCTCTAGGAACATATCAAAATAAACACAGGGAAGCAACAACGCGAGCTATTGATCTACAACATAATTTGCAAAATACTACCAGGACTAAGTTCATGATAAATTTAAGTTCAATTAATCATATTACTTCAGAACTCCCACTTAGATAGACATCCCTCTAATCCTCTAAGTGATTACGTGATCCAAATCAACTAAACCATGTCCGATCATCACGTGAGATGGAGTAGTTTCATTGGTGAACATCATTGTGTTGATCATATCTACTATATGATTCACGCTCGACCTTTCGGTCTCCGTGTTCCAAGGCCATATCTGTATAGGCTTGGCTCGTCAAGTATAACCTGATTATTCCACGTGTGCAACTGTTTTGCACCCGTTGTATTTGAACGTAGAGCCTATCACACCCGATCATCACGTGGTGTCTTAGCACGAAGAACTTTCGCAACGGTGCATACTCAGGGAGAACACTTCTTGATAATTAGTGAGAGATCATCTTATAATTCTACCGTCAATCAAAGCAAGATAAGATGCATAAAAGATAAACATCACATGCAATCAATATAAGTGATATGATATGGCCATCATCATCTTGTGCTTGTGATCTCCATCTTCGAAGCACCGTCGTGATCACCATCGTCACCGGCGCGACACCTTGATATCCATCGTAGCATCGTTGTCGTCTCGCCAATTTTATGCTTCCACGACTATTGCTACCGCTTAGTGATAAAGTAAAGCAATTACATGGCGATTGCATTTCATACAATAAAGCGACAACCATATGGCTCCTGCCAGTTGCCGATAACTCGGTTACAAAACATGATCATCTCATACAATAAAATTTAGCATCATGTCTTGACCATATCACATCACAACATGCCCTCCAAAAACAAGTTAGGCGTCCTCTACTTTGTTGTTGCAAGTTTTACGTGGCTGCTACGGGCTTAAGCAAGAACCAATCTTACCTACGCATCAAAACCACAACGATAGTTTGTCAAGTTGGTGCTATTTTAACCTTCGCAAGGACCGGGCGTAGCCACACTCGGTTCAACTAAAGTTGGAGAAACTGTCACCCGCTAGCCACCTTTGTGCAAAGCACGTCAGGAGAACCGGTCTCGCGTAAGCGTACGCGTAATGTCGGTCCGGGCCGCTTCGTCCAACAATACCGCCGAACCAAAGTATGACATGCTGGTAAGCAGTATGACTTATATCGCCCACAACTCACTTGTGTTCTACTCGTGCATATAACATCAACACATAAAACCTAGGCTCGGATGCCACTGTTTGGTAACGCAGTAATTTCAAAAAATTTCCTACGCACACGCAAGATCATGGTGATGCATAGCAACGAGGGGAGAGTGTGATCTACGTACCCTTGTAGACCGACAGCGGAAGCGTTAGCACAACGCGGTTGATATAGTCGTACGTCTTCACGGCCCGACCGATCAAGCACCGAAACTACGACACCTCCGAGTTTTAGCACACGTTCAGCTCGATGACGATCCCCGGACTCCGATCCAGCAAAGTGTCGGGGAAGAGTTCCGTCAGCACGACGGCGTGGTGACGATCTTGATATACTACCGTCGCAGGGCTTCGCCTAAGCACCGCTACAATATTATCGAGGATTATGGTGGAAGGGGGCACCGCACACGGCTAAGAATATGATCACGTGGATCAACTTGTGTGTCTAGGGGTGCCCCTGCCCCCGTATATAAAGGATCAAGGGGGGGGGGGGTGCGGCCGGCCAGGAGGATGGCGCGCCAGGAGGAGTCCTACTCCCACCGGGAGTAGGATTCCCTCCCTTTCCTAGTTGGAATAGGATTCGGGAGGGGAAAAGAGGAGAGAGAGAAGGAAGGGGGGTGCCGCCCCCCTCTCCTTGTCCTATTCGGACTAGGGGGGGAGGGGCGCGCGGCCCAGCCTGGCCACCTCTCCTCTCTTCCACTAAAGCCCACTAAGGCCCATATACCTCCCGGGGGGTTCCGGTAACCTCCCGATACTCCGGTAAAATCCCGATTTCACCCGGAACACTTCCGATATCCAAATATAGGCTTCCAATATATCAATCTTTATGTCTCGACCATTTCGAGACTCCTAGTCATGTCCGTGATCACATCCGGGACTCTGAAACAAACTTTGGTACATCAAAAAACTCATAAACTCATAATATAACTGTCATCGAAACCTTAAGCGTGCGGACCCTACGGGTTCGAGAACAATGTAGACACGACTGAGACATCTCCAGTCAATAACCAATAGCGGAACCTGGATGCTCATATTGGCTCCCACATATTCTACGAAGATCTTTATCGGTCAGACCGCATAACAACATACGTTGTTCCCTTTGTCGTCGGTATGTTACTTGCCCGAGATTCGATCGTCGGTATCTCAATACCTAGTTCAATCTCGTTACCGACAAGTCTCTTTACTCGTTTCGTAATACATCATCTCGCAAATAACTCATTAGTTGCAATGCTTGCAAGGCTTATGTGATGTGCATTACCGAGAGGGCCTAGAGATACCTCTCCGACAATCGGAGTGACAAATCCTAATCTCGAAATACGCCAACCCAACATGTACCTTTGGAGACACCTGTAGAGCTCCTTTATAATCACACAGTTACGTTGTGACGTTTGGTAGCACACAAAGTGTTCCTCCGGTAAACGGGAGTTGCATAATCTCAGTCATAGGAACATGTATAAGTCATGAAGAAAGCAATAGAAACATACTAAACGATCGAGTGCTATGCTAACGGAATGGGTCAAGTCAGTCACATCATTCTCCTAATGATGTGATCCCGTTAATCAAATAACAACTCTTTGTCTATGGTTAGGAAACATAACCATCTTTGATTAACGAGCTAGTCAAGTAGAGGCATACTAGTGACACTTTGTTTGTCTATGTATTCACACATGTATTATGTTTCCGGTTAATACAATTCTAGCATGAATAATAAACATTTATCATGAAATAAGGAAATAAATAATAACTTTATTATTGCCTCTAGGGCATATTTCCTTCACTTCCGGCCCTGCCGGATTCGGAGAAACCCTCCGCGACGATACCTCAGGGTCGCCCGCCTCGCAAGGCGGTACGACAGGGGGAGGCATTCCGCTCTCCATCATCTCTAGAAGAAGATCCCCCGAAGACGAGCTCTGCTGAGAAGGGCTAAGGTCCGAGCTACAAGGTAAATTTTCGATTACTTTTCTCAGATATAAAGCAAGGATTTCTCTCATTTCTTAAAAAGAAAACTCCTCTCTACTTACGGCTCGGTGGAGGGCTGATCCCCTTGAGGGCATAATTCGGCCGAAGTATCCCCCAGCACAGGACCCTCTGGAAAAGATTTCTTCCCCCGCTTTGAGGCCATGGTCTCCGGGTCTTCAGAGGCGGTCCTCTTCTTCCCCTGAGGAGAGGAATTTTCAATTCCTCCCTTCCAAACAGCCTCCTTCGAGGAGGCCGTAGCTTCCTTGTCCCCTCCCTCGCTTTCCTCCGAAGGCACAACCTCCAACATCCTGACTAGCACGGAACCCGACGTGGTCTCGGGGAGAGGGGCCGGACACCTGATTAGCTTTGCTTTCGCTATCCACTCCTGTTTAAAGGACAACTCTTTTAAGGGCAATTTTATGATAAATATGCGTATTGCGAGTCCAGGCACAGGGCTACTTACTTGAGTATCCGGGCGGTTGCAGCTCAGACCTGCGTCCTCGGTCAAGTCCGGACACATTGCTTGTGATCCGAAGAACAATTTGTACATCTCCACGGGCGTCGTGCCCATAAAATGTTGGAGAGCTCGTGGTCCCTCTGGATTGAACTCCCACAGGCGGAGGGGGCAACGTTTGCAGGGCAGAGCTCGGCGAATCAGCATAACCTGTGTCACCACGACCAGACTGATATCTCTTTCTAGGAGATCTCGAATGCGGCCCTGCAACAAGGGGACCTCCTTGGACGGCCCCCAGTCCAGTCCTTTATTGACCCATGATGCTAGCTGTGGTGGGGGACTCGAGCGAAAGGCAGGTGGCGCCACCCACTTGGTGCCCCTGGGAGCGGTAATATAAAACCACTCTCGTTGCCATAAGCTGGACTCCTCTTGAAAAGAGCCCTCGGGCCATGGGGCATCAGCATTCCTGCTCATAACAGCGCCTCCGCACTCCACGTGCCGTCCCTCGATCATCTTCGGCTCTACTTTGAAGGTCTTGAGCCATAGTCCGAAGTGAGGAGTAATACGGAGGAAGGCTTCGCACACGACGATGAATGAGGAAATATGGACGATGGACTCCGGAGCTAAGTCGTGAAATTCCAGCCCATAATAAAACATGAGCCCCCTCACGAAGGGATCCGTCTGGAAGCCTAGCCCCCGACGGAAGTGAGGCACAAACACCATGCTCTCGCCAGGATTGGGAGTGGGAATGGCCTGCCCTTGCGCAGGTAGCCTATGTGAAATTTCGCCGGTCAAGAACCTGGCCTCTCTCAACTTCATCACGTCCTCCTCCGTGACGGAGGAGGGCATCCATCGGCCTCGAAGGTCAGAACCGGACATTGTCGAAGGTCCGAAGCGCCTGATATCTGGATCCTTGGGTGTTGGAACTCGAGGCGAAGGGCGAACTTGTTTGAGATTGAAAAAAAGGAGTAAGGCCTTGGTCTCTTTATAAGAGGTTGAATACCAAGGGCCCTCCCCGTGACCGTTTGGGACTCGCCTTTGATTGAGAAAACATACCAACGGGTACGACTGGGTTACCCATGCCCATATTGATGAGAATCCCGGAATAAGGGGACATGATCTCTGCTTTGACAAGACGTGCCAAGGAAACTGCCTCGCTAAACGCGCTGAGGTGGGACAGTAGAATGATTCGAATAAAGACTTGGACGTGGTGTGATGTCACGCTATGGAATACGTCAGCAGATTAGATTTGTCTAAATATTATTCTCTCTATGGCAATATGTGGAAACTTATTTTGCAGAACCGGACACTATCCTTGTGTTCGAAAATCTTCTATGAAGTACTTGGAGGAGGAATCCGCCTTGCAATGCCGAAGACAATCTGCGCACCGGACTCGTCGTCATTGAAGCCTGGTTCAGGGGCTACTGAGGGAGTCCTGGATTAGGGGGTGTCCGTATAGCCGGACCATACCTTCGGGCGGACTCCTGGACTATGAAGATACAAGATTGAAGACTTCGCCCCGTGTCCGAAATGGACTTTCCTTGGTGTGGAAGGCAAGCTTGGCGATATGGATATGTAGATCTCCTATCATTGTAACCGACTCTGTGTAACCCTAGCCCTCTCCGGTGTCTATATAAACCGGAGGGTTTTAGTCCGTAGGACGAACAACAATCAGACCATAGGCTAGCTTCTAGGGTTTAGCCTCCTTGATCTCGTGGTAGATCTACTCTTGTACTACCCATATCATCAATATTAATCAAGCAGGAGTAGGGTTTTACCTCCATCAAGAGGGCCCGAACCTGGGTAAAACATCGTGTCCCTTGTCTCCTGTTACCATCCGCCTAGACGCACAGTTCGGGACCCCCTACCCGAGATCCGCCGGTTTTGACACCGATAATTCCAAATTGAAAATTTGGGATGTTACAAACCTACCCCCTTAAGATGAATCTCGCCCTCGAGATTCGGGTTGGCTAGAAAATTGGTGTGGGTGGTCCTTGCGGAGATCATCCTCTCGTTCCCAGGTGGCTTCATCCTCGGTATGGTGGCTCCACTGAACTTTGCAAA
The DNA here is from genome assembly GCF_003073215.2 of Triticum urartu. Taxonomy (NCBI): domain Eukaryota; kingdom Viridiplantae; phylum Streptophyta; class Magnoliopsida; order Poales; family Poaceae; genus Triticum; species Triticum urartu. The sequence goes on from NC_053023.1 coordinate 540,179,651, forward strand.
CCTTGATGACCTTGCTGCGGGTGACTCGACTGGCAAACTCTAAGATCTTGACTGGCTTCTCCTCATAAGTCAAATCACTGTCCAACTGAATCGCCTCGAAGGGTACTGTATCTCTTAATGGTATATCGGCCATCTCAGCATGACACTTCTTCAACTGCGAAACGTGGAACACATCATGCACTCCTGACAGTCCTTCAGGTAACTCCAACTTTGTAGGCAACTTCTCCCATCCGTTCCAAAACACGATACGGTCCTACAAATCTCGGGGCTAACTTTCCTTTAACTCCAAAACGTTTCACTCCTCTCAAGGGTGATACTCGTAGATATGCTCTATCTCCAATTCCATAGGTTACTTCCTTGCGTTTTGAATCTGCATAACTCTTCTATCTGGACTGAGCTATCTTCAGTCTACCCCGAATCAGTTTATCCTTCTCTTCAGACTCCTTGATTAAGTCTGGTCCAAACAACTGTCGGTCTCCAACTTCATCCCACATCAACAGTGTTCTGCACCTTCGTCCATACAGGGCTTCGAACGGTGCCATCTTCAAACTGTCTTGGTAGCTATTGTTGTATGAGAACTCTGTGTAAGGCAAATTGTCATCCCAACTAGATCCATAATCTAGCACACAGGCTCTCAACATGTCCTCTAGAATCTAATTGACTCTCTCGGTCTGTCCATCTGACTGCAGGTGAAATGTTGTACTGAACTCCAATCTCGTACCCAAAGTCTGGTGTAACTGATGCCAAAACTTTGAGGTAAACTGCGTTCCTCTGTCTGATACGATGGTCCTTGGGACTCCATGCAGACATACGATCCTGGACATATATATCTTGGCCAACTTCGCACTTGTATAAGTGGTTTTCACTGGGATAAAGTGAGCCACTTTGGTCAAGCGATCAACTACTACCCATATGGAATCATATCCTGATTTGGTCTTGGGCAATCCGGTGATAAAGTCCATGCCAAGTTTATCCCACTTCCATTCGGGTATCGGCATAGGTTGTAACAATCCTGCTGGCTTTTGATGCTCTGCCTTCACTCTCTGACATACATCACATACGGCTACATACTTGGCGATATCCTTCTTCATACCAGTCCACCAGAAACGTTCCTTCAAATCCAAATACATCTTGGTGTTTCCGGGGTGTATCGAGTATGGTGAGTCATGAGCTGTAACATCCCAAATTTTCAATTTGGAATGTTATACATTAGATCATCATTGCACACCATATTTTATTTTGCATTTTGGTTGATCCTAGAAATTCTACGCAACTCAAGGACCCACGGAGAGAGTTGGGGATTTCGTTATTTTCATATTTGAGTTTTCTCAAATTTTGAGAATAGGATCATTTGATTTTATTTATTTTATCATCAATTATTTCTATTACAAAAATATGAGAGAGGGAATACAAAGACTTTCCCAAAATAAAGAAATATTGAGGATTTAATAATAAAATCAAATAAGATTTTATTTCGGAGTTTTTGGTGTTTTATTTGAATTTAGGAAAAATGTGCGTTTTTCAAAATTGCATTTAGGTCCCAAATAAATGTTCACCTTGTGCGGCTTGATTTTAGAAGCCCGTGAAAATTTATTTCGGAATTTTTGAAGTCCGTTTAGTATTTCTTTTTATTTTTCTTCCGAGCGAAATAATTAAAAAAATGCAAACCGACCTACGGGCCGTGTCCGACTAGGACTCCGGCCCGAGGTGGCCGTTATAAGCCGGCCCAGCCCGGGGGGGGGGGGGGAACCCTAGCCCCAGCCCCGCCCCGCACCCGCGCCCGCCGCCGCCGCCAGCGCCGCCGCCGCCCGCTCGCGCCGCCGCCTTGCCGCCCCGCCGCCTCGCCGGAGCTGCCGCCCCGCCCGCACGCTCGCCGAGGTTCGCCGCCGCCTCGATTTCCGTGCCATCGGTTTTTTAAAAGCCGATCAGTTTTCGTCGGTTTTTTTAGATTCGGTTTTTTTAAATAGATCGGTTTTTCTGGTTTATTTAAATAGCGAGCATTCGTCCGTTCATTCGTTCTAATGAATGTTCGTCGTTTTTCTTTTTCTCGGATTTAATCCGCGATTTTTCTGATCGCGATTCCTGATCCGATATTCTTTTTAGTATAACTTTTCGCTCGTTTATCGGAATCAGGCGATTCAAGCGCCTAGAGTTTCATCTCGAAACCCTCTATCCGTTTAATCAACTTAAACAAGATTTTGCTACTGTAAAATTTGCCCTAGATCCAGATTAGTAGAACGAAGTTGTTTTCTTTCGCCGTTTGATTTTCGTTGCTTCGTTCGATTTGATTCTTTTTGCCAACCGGAGTTCTTAAATTGAACCTTCTGGTTAGATCTCTTATTTGAGTTTTACCTACGCATTAGATGAGTACTTATTGTATGCTTGTTTGTTTGTCTGTGATAGAATACCCGGAGTGCGCCGCTTGTTACGTCGAATCGCTAGGTTTCCCGGATCATCAGCAAGGCAAGTAACACTTTGATCATACCTTTTCTACTACCCAGTTTTATTGCATTAGCTCAATCCTCACACATTGCATGATTAGGATCTAATTAAATTGTGGGATGGGAAGTAGTTGAGGTAGTACCTATTACCTGTTTATTATCAAACCTTTGGGAGTTACTTCTGCGTTTGCTTATTATGCCATGCTATGCTAGTAGACGTGGATTGGGTGAGTGATATCCATGACAGATGTGAGTTTGGTTAATTAATGGTTTATCTAAGGTGGCAACTTAAACACACATCTGGGTGGATTGAGGCACCTGGGTATTCCAGGACTTGCCTGTTTTTTTATGGACCGCCACCCAGGCTCAAAGGGATCATGAGACTATTCATACTAGAAACTTCCGTGTGCAGCCACAAGCTATTATGGGCTCTAGCATAGTTGACTAAGTCATGCGAACTCTTACAGTGGTAGACTAGCAGATGTAGGGGATGTAGGTGGTACGGTCTACCCCATCGTAAGGTGCTAGCGCTTCTGAAAGACTATGTCTCGGTCATCCGTCTTCTCAAACACCATGTAGTGCGAGAAACCAAACGGAGGCGATCGAGTCTTGTGGGGAAAAGTGCGCAAACCTCTGCAGAGTGTAATAAACTAATCATGGTTAGCCGTGTCCCCGGTTATGGACATCTTGAGTATCTAGTACTTGGATTATCATGTGAATCTCAACATGTTACTCTAAAATTAATTTTGTTGGATTATGTTTAATGATGATGCTTAATTGGGATTGAGAATGCTGTCAACCATTCTCAATGTTTAACAACTACCATGATAGTAAAAATAAAATTTATTCCTTTGAAGTAGGGAAAAATTGGCTTTACGCAAAACTGTAACCATAGAGCTTTCCACCAGCCAAATATGCATATAGTATAGCTGTTTCATTCCATTACTCTCTATGTGTTACCTTGCCAGCATATTCCAAGTGCTGACCCGTTTTCGGGCTGCAACATTAATGTTGCAGACTTTTCAGACGACGATTAAGGAGTTTTAGGTCGTGGTTCTATACTCAGTGATGCCGTTGGAGTTGATGGACTCACTTATCTCCAAGCCTTCCGCTGTTATCGTTATTAGATGGCCTTAAGCCATATTTATTGTAATAAGTTCTCTTTTGAGACACTCGATGTAATAAGTGTGTGATTGCTACTCTGCTATAAATCCTCCGAGTACTGTGTGGTGTCAGCATTACTGATCCAGGGATGACACCGGAGCACAGAGATCAGACTGTTTGAGGTCTGGTCGCTACATGAGCCTCCTGTAGTACTAACTTCCTGATCTCTATGTTATTGAGCACGTATATCTGGTCCTCAAACCATAAGGTATCATGCTCATCCTCACGAAAACCTTTGGCCTTTACTTTGCTCATCTTCTCCTTTATCTCAGCAATCTCTTTGTCATCCTTCTGAGCTTCTCGAATCTTTCCCAACAATGTAGACTGTACCTCCATTGTTGCAACAAAACCTCTAGGAACAATATCTAATCGAAGTTCCATGATATCCTCTGCTAACTCCTTTGGCACTCCCTTACTTGCAAGGATATTAGCATAACTCGTCCGGCTCAAAGTGTCGGCTACGACATTGGCCTTTCCTGGATGATAGTGCAGCTTCATGTCATAATCCTTTATAAGCTCCAACCATCTCCTCTGCCTAAGGTTCAGTTCCTTCTGTGTGAAGATGTACTTCAAACTCTTGTGATCCGTGTACACATCACAACAGTTTCCAATAAGGTAATGTCTCCAAGTCTTCAATGCATGCACCACGGCTGCTAACTCCAAATCATGCATGGCATAATTCAACTCGTGAGGTTTTAGTTGTCGCGAGGCATACGAAACTACTCTTCCGTCCTGCATAAGTACACATCCAAGTCCCAAGCGAGAGGCATCGCAATAAACTTGGAAGTCCTTATGTATATCTAGCAGCGTCAGCACTGGGGTTGTAGTCAAACATTTCTTCAACTCCTGAAAACTTGCCTCGCAGTCTTCTGTCCATTTAAACTTGGTATCCTTCTTCAATAACTCCGTCATTGGCTTCGCAATTTTGGAAAAATTCTCAATGAATCTTCGATAGTATCCGGCGAGTCCAAGAAAACTGCGGATCTCGCTAACTGAAGTGGGTGCTAACCATTCAGTGACTGATTGAACCTTGGTGGGGTCTACTGCTATACCTTCTCCTGATATAACATGTCTAAGGAATCCGACTTCCTTCAACCAAAACTCGCATCTGCTGAACTTGACATACAACTGATGTTCCCTGAGTTTCTTGAGAACTAAACGCAAATGCTCCTTGTGCTCCTCTTCATTCTTTGAGTATACCATAATATCATCAATGAACACCACAACAAACTTGACCAAATATTCCATGAACACCTTGTTCATCATGCTCATGAAATAGGCAGGGGCGTTGGTCAGTCCAAACGACATGACCGTATACTCGTATAATCCTTACCGTGTGGTGAACGCTGTCTTTGGTATATCCTTCTCTCGAGTCTTCAACTGATGGTATCCCGATCGCAAATAGATCTTTGAAAACACTTTAGCTCCTTGCAGCTGATCAAACAGATCATTGATCATCGGCAGTGGGTACTTGTTCTTGATCGTCACTTCATTCAAGGCCCGATAATCAACAACCATTCTTAGGGATTTATCCTTCTTCTCCACCAAAAGCACAGGGGCTCCCCAAGGTGATGAACTCCTTCGAATGTATCCTTTCTCCAACAACTCCTTGATCTGTTTCTTAATTTCCTCCAGATCATTCACGGGCATCCGATAGGGTCTCTTGGATATTGGCCCGGTACCTGGCAATAGCTCTATCAAAAACTCGATATCCCGATCCGGTGGCATGCCTGGTAACTCCTCTGGAAAAACATCCGGGCAATCCTTCACTACAGGCACTTCCTCCTGAACAACTCCCCTCAGAGTATTCACTTGGCTCCTCCTAGGCACATGCCTAGATACATACTTAATCCTTTTTCCCTCCGGGGTGGTTAGATAAATCAACTTACTAGCACAGTCAATACTTCCTCCATACTTTGACATCCAGTCCATGCCTATATCACATCCAATCCTTGTGACTCCAAGATAATTAGGTCAGACGAAAAAACATGGGTGCCAATGGTTAGGGGTATCTGGTCGCACCATCGACTAGCCATATACTCGGCTCCAGGTGAACTTACTAAGAGAGGGGTCCTAAGGGTTTGGGTTGGTAGTTTAAACTTATCCACAAATCCCCTTGATATGTATGAATGCGATGCACCAGTATCAAATAGAACAAGAGCGGTAAATGACTTAACCAAAAACTTACCTATTACCGCGTCCGGCTGCTCTTCAACCTCTTCCATGTTAACATGGTTCACTTGTCCTTTGTTGAATGGATTGGGCTTCTTCCCAGCGCTCCCATTTCCGTTTCCATTCTTTCCTTCAGGGCACTCCGTGGCATAGTGTCCAGTCTTCCCGCACTTGAAACAAGTAACGTGACTTAGATCTCTTTTGGCGGGTGTGGCTGGATTGGGGCGGTTCTGATTGTTATTGACTCCGTTCCCATTCGCATTCTTAGTACCATTGTGATTATGCGATCCTCCTCCGGTGTGGTTATGACCTCCATGGTTATGAACAAGTCCTCCCGAGTTCGGGGTTAGGCGAGGCTTCTGCTGAGATCCTGAGTTATACCTCCCTTGTCCATACTTCCTCTTACGGCTCTCAATCTGCTGCTGCTTCCCTTCAATCATAAGAGCATTATCTACCAACTCCTGGTAGTTGGTGAATGTTGCTACCATCAACTGCATGCTCATCTCATCATTCAGACCTTCCATAAAATTCTCCTGCTTCGCGGCATCTGTGGCCACATCGTTAGGGGCATAGCGAGATAGCTTGCTAAACTCATCCACGTATTGAGCCACAGTACGGTTCCCCTGGCGTAAGTTGCGAAACTCATGCTTCTTCATACTCATAGCTCCAGTGGAGACATGGGCTGTGCGGAAAGCTTGCTGAAATTGGTCCCATGTCACCATGGCTATGTGGTAGGTGACATTGTAATTCTCCCACCATGATGCTGCTGGTCCATCCAACTGATGTGCGGCAAAATGCACCTTCTCAGCATCAGTGCATCCTACAGTGGTTAACTCCCTTCCAATCCTGCGGAGCCAATCATCTGCAACTATAGGCTTGGTGCTACTGGAAAACACCGGCAGCTGCAACCTCAAAAATCGGGCTAAGTTGTCAACTGGTGGTGGTGGTGGTGGATTGTTGTTGTTGTTGCCCTGGTTCTGAACTAGCAACTGCATCAGGGTGTTCTATTGCTGGATCAACTGAGTGAGCTCCGGCGGGAAGGCAAATCCGGGGTCACGTCTCAGAGGCATCTGATGGGTTTAGATGGAAGAGATTAGAATAGAATGAGGTCTAATGAGAAGGCACTACCCATATGCACATGAGACAAACACAATCATTTCACTCAATCAATCAAGCAAGGCATACAATCGATCTAACTATCGCAAAAGTGCTCGGACTACTCTATTTACATGATGGAATACTACTAATCATTGGGTGGTCATCTAGAAATTTTGATCGGTGGACGACTCCATGATATCTGCTCCAGCTTCGTCTTCATAGTCATCATCACTCGGGTCGGAGTCGGTGTCGTCGATGATGATGTAGTCCTCCGGGCGAATCTCCTTGGGTTCTTCATCCTCTTCTACTGGAGTGGGGTCTCCCATACATATCTTGATCTTCTTAATCAGGCCGTCATTCTTCTCCAGTAGTGTTGTAATTTCCTCCTCATATCCATTGCGTGTAGACTTAAGTTCTTCTTCCAGCTCGATGATCCTTGTCTTCGCCTTCTTCAAATCTATCATGTCTGCGCACATCTGATTCTCCTGGAGTCGCATGTGTTGGTTTAACTCCTGGATGAAAGCTGCAATTGATCTATCCTTCCTGGTGCTGATCATCTCCCATTGCTCGTCTTGGCGCCCACATATCTGGTAGATAGTGTCCTTAAGATCCTTGTGATATACTTCTCCAATGCGTCCCATGGTGATGTGAGCTGCCATACTCTTCCCTAAACTCCAGGTTGGTGCGTCGAAGGAAAACTCTATAGGTTTAGTGACTGGCGTGAAGGTCCTTCCTGGAACTTGAACTTGAATCATCCATCGCTCCTCTTCTGGTAAAGTGGCGTTGTAGGTCCTGGTGAAGCTTGGTATTCCTATGTTCAGGTACCTAGTGACTTCCTAAAGAGTAGAAAATGAAGAGGAGTCAGAAATGAGAAGAGAATAGTGATCTAGGGATTTAGCTTAGTGGTCGTGTCCTACACTCAGCGTGTGCTTTGATACCATCTTTGTTGCGACCCGACCTCAAACGGTCAAGTCTCTGTGCTTCAGTGTCATCCCTCGATCGGTAATGCTTACACACACAGTACTTGAAGGATTTATAACAGAGTAGCAATCACACACTTATTACATCGGATGTCTCAAAAGAGAACTTATTACAATAAATATGGCTTAAGGCCATCTAATACGATAACAGCAGAAGGCTTGGAAGATAAAGTGCGTCCATCAACTCCAACGGCATAGCTGAGCTGCACGGCAACGGCCTAACGAACCTTACTCCTCATCTGAAAAGTCTGCAACATGATACGTTGCAGCCCGAAAACGGGTCAGCACATGGAATATGCTGGCAAAGTAACATAGTAGAGCAAGAACAGAATAATGCTATCACTAAATGCATATTTGGCTGGTGGAAAGCTCTATGGTTACAGTTTTGCGAAAAGCCAATTTTTCCCTACAACAAAGGAATAGATTTTAAATTTACTATCATGGTAGTTGAAACATCATTGAGAAGGTTCCTCCAACTCAATCCCAATTAAAGTGATTAACAACCCATCAATATTAATTAAGAGTGATGAGATACTTAAGATACTTCAAGTACTAGATACTCAAGATTGTCCATAACCGGGGACACGACTAACCATGATTAGTTTATACACTCTGCAGAGGTTTGCGCACTTTTCCCCACAAGACTCGATTGCCTCCGTTAGATTTCTCGCACTACATGGTGTTTGAGAAACGAATGACCGAGACACAGTCTTTCAGAAACATTAACTCTCTACTCCGGGTAGACCATACCAAACCTACAACCCACTACCTGCTGATCTACCTCTTCAAGAGCTTCACGTAACTTACTCAACTATGCTAGAGCCCATAATAGCTTGTGACTGCACACGGAAGTTTCTAGCATGAATAATCTCAGCTCCCTTTGAGCCTGGGTGGCGGTCCATAGGAAGATCACGCGAGTACTCCGGGATTTCCAAAAATACAGGCAACACTGGGTACTCCAGGTGCCTCAATCCACCCATATGTAAATTTAAGTTGCCACCTTAAGTTGAACCATTAATTAACAATCTCACATCTGTCATGGATTTCACTCACCCAAACCACGTCTACGAGCATAGCATAGCAATATAAGCAAAGCGTAGAAGTAACTCCCAGGGGCTGAATGTAACAGGGTAATAGGTTCTACCTCATCAACTACTTCCCAACCCACAAATTAATGTCATCCTAATCATGCAATGTTTGAGGATTGGAACTGATGCATAAAAACTGGGTGATAAAGGGGTATGATCAAAGTGTTACTTGCCTTGCTGACGATCCGCGTAACCTAGAGACTCCAAATAACACGCTTCGCACTCCGGGAATTCTATCCCAAACAAACAATAGCACACATAAGCAATCAAGCTAGGAAACACGGGTAAATATCAAATAAGAAGATCTAACCAGAAAGTTCAACTTAAGAACTCCGGTTTGCAAAAAGAATCAAATTGAACGGAGCAACGAAACTGAAACGGCGGAAGAAACAAGATATGTTTACTAATCTGGACCTAGGTCAAATTTTATAGTAGCAAAAACTCGTGCAAGTTGGTTAAGCGGAAAGAGGGTCTCGAGACAAAGATATAGGCGCTTGAATCGCCTGATTCCGACTAACGAGCCAAAAGATAAACCGAAACAAAAATCAGATCAGAAATAATCGCGGATTAAATCCGATAAAAGAAAACTGACGAACAGGCTAACGAACGAGCGTTCGTTATCTGTAACTAACAGGCGAAAATCGTTTGTTAAAATGAACATATGGACGAACGTCCACTAAAAAGAAAAACTGGAAAGAAAAACCGGCGAACCGAAAAAAACGACTAGGGTTTTCTAACAAAAACCGAACCGGTTTAAAAAAAACTGAACGACGCTAACCTCGGCGAGGTCAGGCACGGCGGGGCTCCGGTGAGGGGCGGCGTGGCGCGGGCGGCGGCGGCTCGCGGCGAGGGCGGCGCGGCAGCGTGGCAAGGCGGCGGCGGCGCGGTGGCTCGGCAAAGGCGTCGGGCGGCGCGGCGGCTTTCACGGCGGGGCAGCTCACGGCGGGGTGGGGCTTCCAGCGCGGCGGGGCGGCTGTGGCTTTAAAGGGGGGGTGGTGCCTTGGGGGAGGGGGCACGACGGGGGACGAGGAGTCCGAGCCGGACTCCTGTCGGCGGCGGTGGCGCGGCAGTCTCCTGCTAGGAGACGGCGGCGTGGGGCGAGGTGGGCCGGCGGCTGGGCTTCGGCCCAGTCGGCCTAGGCGCGCTCTTTTTTTTAAACAATTCCGCCGAAACTCAGAAAAATCCTAGGAAATAATATAAAATTCTAAAAATTCCAAAACAAAATTTCACCATCTAAATAAAATATTTAGAACAAGATGAACATTTTCTTGGCCCTAAAATGCAATTTAAAAAAACGTGTAATTTTTCTAATGCAAATAAAATCCAAATAAAATCAAATAAATGATTTTAATATTTTTCCTCCAATATTTCAATTATTTTGGAGAAGTCATATTATCTCCTCTCATATATTTTAAATTATGAAATATTTTCGGAGAGAAAAATAATTAAAACAAAAATCCTCGTTTCAATATTTGGTAAAACCCAAATATGAAAACAGGGAAATCCCCAACTCTCTCTGAGGGTCCTTGAGGGGCCGGTTCACCTTCAGCTATACTGAAGCCCAAGAAAACCCAGAAGATGGCGCTTTACGGATGAAGCTTAGAGGCCCAGAGCCCGCAGGCGATTTAGGGCCCATGATAGTAAACCGCCATGATTGTATAAACTTGCATTGTAAGATAGGAAAGAAGAGATCGAGGCAGACACTTGTATGAGCCAGCCTCGGGACTCTGTAGACCGGCCGGGGTCCTCCCGAGTATATAAAGGGGTGACCCGGTGGCGGTTTAGGGACAGGAAAACAACAACTCGAAGCCAGACAAAGCGGATTCGCTCCCTGGCCTTCGAAACCCCAGCAATACCAATCACAACTAGACGTAGGCTTTTACCTTCATTGAAGGGGCCGAACTAGTATAAAACTCTCGTGTCCCCTTGTCCGGTTTAACCCCTTCAAGCTAACCTGTAGTGATGGCTCCACGACTAAGTCCTTTCATGAGGACATCTGCCGTGACAATTCCACAACAGTTGGCGCCCACCGTGGGGCTATCGCATGATGGTTTCGAGTTCTTGAAGGGCAGCTTCGATGGACTTAAGGGATACACTGTGGGCCGGATGACGAAGAGTCGCCGCGGCAAGCTCTACATCGACGACGCAGGATGGGGTCCCGAGGCTAATTCAATCGAATACGGGTACCGGGTCCCCTTTGGTGGGATTCACGTCTTCATCGGCAAGATCGGCGAACCGGCCCCCGAGCCAGACACCTGCACCGAGATCATCGAGACGGCTCGGCGTTCAAGTTCTTCACTGGTTCAGCCTGAGGCAAGGCATGTTTTTGTAGGTGTCATCCATGGTTCGGGGTACGAGGAGGAACCGGTCTTTGATGGAGAAACCGTAGTCCGCAGTGGTGATGAGTCTTCCAGAGAAACCGAATCGCTTTACCAGTTGTACGATGGCCGGATTGAGGGAGGATCCGAGGGCAACAGTATTCTGGATTCCCCCGGTCTGCCAAACCGGGCCACTGTCTTCATGGCCGGCACACGACCGGCGCCTCATTCATCTACCGCCGCAGTAGTACTCTCCGGTTCAACAATGGCCACACCAGCATGGGCAGGAAGCTCGGCGCCGCCTCCAGCCCAAGTCTTGTCTGATTTGTTTGACGCTTTAGCGGCACGGATATCCGCGGAGGTAGACGCAGCAGCCAGGGATCAGCATAATACGGAGATTCTAAAGGTAAAAGATCAGATAGCCCAGGCTAAAGCGGACCTGGCAGCAGAGAACGCCAGGATGGCCACAGAGCGGGCCGAGTTGGAAGCACATGCTTATCGGATTAGACTGGATCAGAATGCCTCGGAAGAGGTCATGAGAAGAAGGTACCGATCACGCCTCCCGTCGGTTTATGAGCCGCAGAATCTTTTCAACACGCCAGGTGCAGGAGCTGGTAACCAACCCACGCCAAACCGGGCGGGGGCACCGGAAGCAGGAGCGCCGGTTCAACCACGCACAACAGACCTGCCTCGCCAGAACAACGTGGTAACATCAACGCCGCCCGGGCATTATTCCAACCCGTTGGATAATATTGAGACCGCCGCTGCACGCCTGGCGGCCCTCCCAACCGATGGCGAGTCACCAGTTTCAGTGGAAGCGCGTCGGGCCAGGGATCTCCTTCAGACATCACTGAATCAACAGCAAGCGTATTCACACAGCCATGAGAGGATTCATTCCACTCCCCGTCCAAGCCGGAGTTATAGCAGACATGTGGAAGACGAACCGGCCGTGTCCAATAGCGCACGCCACCAAAATTCACCGCGGGAGAACAACCCGGCGGGGGGCGGTGCTAATGCGCAAGATGTTATAGACCACGGCCGCGCATGACGGGAGGCCGAGTTGACAGCTCGACACGAAGCACGACATCATACTCCGGTTCACCCCACTGCCTCCATGGAGCCAGGGGTAATGTTCAGTTCCCTAGGGGTACCATGTTTAACTCCCGCATTGCGTAATGTGCGATTTCCCAAGGATTTCAAGGGACCTCGTAAGGTACCAAATTACACCGCCGATTTGCAGCCAGAGGCATGGGTGGAGAGCTATGAGATGGCAATGGAGATGTTAGATGTGGATGAGGCGGTCTGTGCTAAATATTTCACCATGATGCTGGAAGGAACAGCTCGCACTTGGTTGAAGATCTTGCCAACCAACTCTATCGACTCATGGGCCGAATTAAAGCGCCAGTTTATCCAGAACTTCAAGGATACGTGCAAGCAGCCGACATCAATTGTAGATTTGGCCGCTTGTGTCCAAGAGGAAGGGGAGTCCACGACCCATTGGGTTAAACGAGTCTCGACGATTTTGCATTCATCAGATCGTATTAATGCAGACACTGCTGTATTAACGTTAGAGGGCAATTGCCGTTTCAAGCCGTTGAAACAGAAGTTGGGAAGGCTCAAACATCATTGCAACGACATGTCAACACTCATGGCCGCTTTAGTTAAGTATGCCGATTCAGATAATACCAAGGATCCGGATTCAGAGGAGGACAAACCAGAGAAGGGAAAGAAGAACGACACTACAAAAGGGCAGCACCACAACCAAGGGGGCCATGGGAATAACAGTAAGCGTAAAGCGGATAATTCAGATTTGGTGGCTAACACAAATATGCAGCGCCGCAAAGGTAAACCGCCCCAGCGCGGTGGAGGGATGAATCTGGAGCGTTTGTTAAAACAACCCTGCCCGAAGCATGGGACCAAGGAGGCCCCTTCCACACATCTTTGGAAAGATTGTCACATAATGAGGGAGTTCAAAAATTCTGATTTATACCAGTATGATCAGGATCCACCGGGCGGTTCAGGCCCAGGTTTCCATGGGGGCGGCGGTTCAAGCTTTGGATTTTAGAACAACCAGGGCCATCAGAACAACCATGGTAATAACCAGCAGAATAACCAAGGGAATCAGCAACAGTCAGGTTACCAGAGTCACCCCAAGCAGTTGAACAGCGGACATTATCATGTGTTCACTACCAGCCTGTGCAAGCGGGATCAGAAACTTCACAAGAGGGCAGTCAATACTGTTGAACCGGCCGTACCACAGTATTTACGATGGTCGGAGCAGCCTATTGTGTGGAGCAGAGAGGATCACCCGCCCCGGGTTGAAAATCCGGGCCAACTAGCCTTGGTGGTTGCACCTCAGGTAGGGGGCTATAAGTTTACCAAGGTTCTGATGGATGGAGGGAGCAGTATCAACATCCTGTATTATGAGACTTTTCGTCGCATGGGGTTGACCGATAAGAATCTTAAACCGTCAAACACTATTTTTCATGGTGTAGTACCAGGTAAATCGGCATACCCTATGGGGAAGATTGCTTTGGAAGTCGTGTTTGGAGATGAGCTTGATTCCAGGTCTGAGACTTTGACCTTTGAGGTGGTGAAAATCCAGAGTCCATATCACGCGCTATTTGGACGGCCGGCTTACGCGAAATTCATGGCGAGACCCTGTTATGTTTATCTGCAACTCAAAATGCCGGGTTATAAGGGAACGATCACAGTACATGGGAGTCGAAGGATTGCCTTGGATTGCGAGGAAGGTGATGCGGCCTATGCTGAATCGGTTTGTGCCACAGAGTAGCTGAAATTCTATAAGGACAATGTTGATCCGGCGGACATGACCCCTCTAAAGAAACCTACGACGGAGCATGACCCGGCCCTGACGTTCAAACCGTCTAATGAGACTAAACTTGTTGACTTCGTCCCTGGTGATTCATCCAAGCAGTTTAGTATCAGCACAAATTTGGATCCGAAATAGGAAAGCGCGCTCATCGAGTCCATCCGTGAGAACCGAGACATCTTTGCATGGAAACCTTCTGACATGCCAGGTGTACCGAGGGAACTCGATGAGCACACTCTAAATATTGGTCCTAAGTTTAAACCGGTCAAGAAGTACCTTCGCCGCTTTAACGAAGAAAGACGCAAGGCCATCGGCGAGGAGGTAGCCCGGCTACTGGCAGCTGGGTTTATTGTCGAAGTATTTCATCCCGAATGGTTGGCTAATCCGGTGCTTGTTCTTAAGAAAAACGACACTTGGTGTATGTGTGTGGACTACACTGATTTGAATAAAGCTTGCCCGGCAGATCCTTCCGCTCTCCCGCGTATTGATCAGATCATTGATGCAACGGCGGGTTGTGAGCGTTTGAGTTTTCTAGATGCTTATTCAGGTTATCATCAGATTAGGATGGCAGTTAAGGACCAGGAGAAGACAGCCTTCATCACTCCCTTTGGAGCCTTGTGCTATGTTTCTATGCCCTTTGGGCTCAAGAGTGCCCAAGCAACCTACCAGCGTTGTGTGCAAAATTGTCTTCACAATCAGATCGGGCGTAATGTCCATGCCTATGTGGACGATATTGTGGTGAAATCCAGGAAGCAGGAAACCCTGATAAATGATCTCAAGGAGACATTCGACAATCTTCGGGTTTATAAAATGATGCTCAACCCGGACAAATGCGTTTTTGGTGTTCCGGCAGGCAAACTCTTGGGTTTTCTTGTGTCTAACAGAGGCATTGAGGCAAATCCGGAAAAGATCAAAGCAATCACATCCTTGGCTAAACCGGCATGCATCAATGATGTTCAGCGTCTGGCAGGCCGGATTGCAGCTCTCAGCCGATTTATCAGCCGTTTGGGAGAGAAGGCGATTCCCCTGTATCAGATGTTGAAGAAAACGGATAAATTCGTCTGGACTGACGCTGCCAATGCGGCATTCGAGGAGTTGAAGCGGCAGCTAGCTGAACCGCCAGTCCTCGCTGCTCCAGTTGATAATGAACCTCTATTGTTGTACGTGGCTGCCAATGCCCGAGCGGTCAGTGTGGCGATTGTGGTTGAGCGTAAGGAGGCCGGAAAAGAATATCCGGTTCAGCGACCAGTTTATTATATCAGTGAAGTACTGATCGAATCAAAGCAAAGATATCCGCATTGGCAAAAGCTGGTGTATGGAGTTTTTATGGAAAGTAGAAAACTCAAGCAATATTTTCAAGGTCATCCTATTACCGTGGTTAGTTCTGCTCCCTTGGGCGATATAATCCAGAATAGAGAGGCAACTGGCCGGGTTGCGAAGTGGGCGATCGAGCTTGGTCCCCATGGTTTGAAATATACACTCCGAACAGCCATCAAATCTCAGGCGCTTGTGGACTTCATCAATGATTGGACCGAGTTACAGGCACCAGAAGACAAACCAGATAATACATACTGGACCATTCACTTTGATGGATCTAGGCAGCTGGAAGGCTCGGGGGCTGGAGTTGTCCTCACTTCCCCTCAAGGAGATAAGATTTGTTATGTTTTCCGCTTAATGTTTCCTTGTACTAACAATGCAGCAGAGTACGAGGCCTTGCTCCACGGTCTTTGTATAGCTAAGGAAATGAACTTAAGCCGGGTTTGATGCTTTGATGATTCTGATCTGGTGGCTCAGCAAGTTTCGGGTACTTGGGATTCTAAGGATCCGCTCATGGCGGCTTATAGGCGCGAGGTGGATATTGTAGCAGGTCACTTTAAGGGTTATCAGGTGGAACACATCGACCGGCGCAAGAATGAAGCAGCGGATGCTCTAAGCCGATTGGGATCTCAGCGTAAACCGGTACCACCTAATACCTTTCTAGATATCTTGCATAACCCATCTGTAAAGTTGCCTACAGAGGAGGATTTAGTTGTTCCTGATCCGGAGGCCCAGTTGGTAGCCGTTTTGCATGCCACTCCGGATTGGACAGTTCCATATTTGGCGTATCTAAACCGGGGCAAATTACCAGAAGACGAACTTTTCGCCAGGCAGATAGTCCGGCGGTCCAAGTCTATGGTTGTTCACAATGGTGAGTTGCACCGTTCTAGCGTTTCAGGCGTATTCCAACGTTGTGTTTCTCCTGAAGAAGGACAAGAGATTCTATGGGAAATCCATGAAGGGGATTGCGGTCATCATGCCGGTTCAAAGTCCTTGGTTGCTAAGGCTTTCCGACACGGGTTCTACTGGTTGACAGCTCATTCTGATGCGGAAGACTTGGTAAAGCGGTGTGATGCTTGTCAGAAATTTTCACGCCGAGCTCATGTTCCTACTCAGGAGTTACGCATGATCCCCATCACTTGGCCATTTGCTACTTGGGGGCTTGATATGGTTGGACCCTTTAAGCGTTCTAAGGACAAGAAGACCCACCTGTTGGTGGCGGTTGACAAGTTCACCAAGTGGGTTGAAGCGGAGCCCGTCAGTAAATGTGATGCAGCCATGACGGTTCAATTTCTCAAAAAGATTATTTTCCATTTCGGCTTTCCACATAGCATCATCACAGATAATGGTATGAACCTTTCTAAAGGTGAGATGGAGGATTTCTGCCAACGAGAGCACATCCAGCTAGATGTAGCGTCCGTGGGTCACCCCCAGTCTAATGGTCAAGCTGAGAGGGCGAATCAAGAAATCCTAAAAGGTATCAAGCCTCGGCTCATGGTCCCTTTGAAGCGGACGCCGGGTTGTTGGGTGGAGGAATTGCCATCTGTGTTATGGAGCATAAATACCATCCCAAACCGATCTACGGGATATACACCCTTTTTCCTGGTCTATGGAGCTGAGGTTGTCCTCCCAAGTGATATTCGTCACGACTCACCCCGGGTCGCGAATTATGTTGAAGCGGACAATGAGCAAGCGCGCCAAGAGGCACTGGACCTGTTAGATGAGAAACGAGACATGGCTTTGGCTCGGTCAGCGGTCTATTAGCAAGACCTGCGGCGTTATCACAGCCGCCGGGTTAAGACAAGAACCTTTCAAGAAGGCGATTTGGTACTCCGGCTCGTTCAAGACTAGACTGATATGCACAAGTTATCACCACCTTGGGAAGGGCCTTTTGTGGTCAGCAAAAATTTGCACAACGGATCATACTACCTCATTGACGTTCGAGAAGACTCACGTAGCTCTGAGGAGGAGACCCGGCGGCCATGGAACATAGCTCTCCTACGGCCTTATTACACTTGAAGCCACAGGCTTTTCATATGTACATATTTCAACAATGTATATATTATGATCAATATAATAAACCGGCATCCTTGCTATCAAGTAGGGCCTCCGCCTTTTTTTCCATCAAATATCTGTTAACTTGGGGGCTTCCTGTTCAAACATAGGTGTATTCACCAAAGAGAACATAGCGTTACTACCCTCTTGATGCGACTATCACGCCTTGGGGGCTTCCTGTTCAAACATAGGTGTATTCACCAAAGAGAACATAGCGTTACTACCCTCTTGATGCGGCTATCACGCCACAACAAAGCTTGGGAGCTTCACACCCAAGGGGCCAAAGAGAGTCTTGTTGCTACGCACAACTCAAACATAGGCACCCATTGAGCACAGCTCACAAAGTTACTTGGGGGCTCTTTGCGTCAAATACCAAAGAGTTTGAAAGGACCCTTGTAGCTGGGTATCGACCCACGGCTTGGAAGCCTGGTGTATTCACCTAAAAGCCTGGGTTAACCTGCCTTCATCAAGTAAGCCACTCCTATCCAGGTAATCCTGGCACGACCCTTCGAACGTTTGACAGTTACTCTCATTGAGACCCTGCACTTGTCAAAGTTAAAACGATGATTGGTTAGTTGGAGGGCCATCTTAAAAGGCTTTGCCAAAATGGTTTAACTCAGTGGCCTGGCAGCCCATGAAAAGCCTCGATTTGGGCCTGGCAGCCCTCGAAAAGCCTCGACTACAGTTTTTTGTTTGCTTTTTTTGCCAAGTTTTTGTTTTTCGTGAGGTCTATGTTAAACCGGAGTTTTTTTAACCCGGCATGGCTTACGGATCTTCTGTTCAAGTATACAATTAAAGGTAATCTGGCATCCTTCAAAACCGGTCTGGCTTTGATGCTTTGTCTCCAGCAATCGGCCGGCGTTCATCACAACCCGGTTCTATATCATATATATAACAACATGGTACGGTGGAGACAGGGATTGCATAATATTGTAAAAATACATAAGCCAGTACTGAAATTCTCATGACAAATCAACGCAAAGTGTATCCCAGTGCACGATGGCAACAGATCAAAGTATTTTTACTAGCCTATTACAAGGCGCTTGAAGGCCCAAAATATGGTGTTTCCAGCAGAACAAGGTTTATCGGGCATCACTATGATGGCCGGATCAAGTTTCATTACCATGTTGATGCGATGTTGATGGGTCATCTGGCGTCGGCTCAGCTTCCTCCTCCCCACCTAGCGGTTGGAAGTTTGTAGTGGTCCAGTCAATCCGGGTTAAGGCCTGAAAGATAGCTTCTTCACTGATAAGTTCTGACGGATCAATGTCAGGGGCATAAGTGTGCTTACGGTTTCCTAGAATAAGATTTTGCGCCTCTGGAATGACAGGGTTAATCCGTTTGTTGTTGGCATCATAATAAGACCGGTGAACCGTCAAGTTAGCATCTTCGGCCAGCTGACTCGCCAGAGGACGCATTTCCCTTGTCACTCTTTTAAGGGCTGCATCATCAAAATCTGCCCCGTTTTCTTGTGTGCTTGGAAAGCCTTTCGCAAGGTCAACCAGATCCAAGTCAGCTATCCACGCTTTGGCTCGGGTAAGTGCCAACAAAGCGCCGGCCCTGGCAGCAGATCGCTTCACCTCTTCTAGTTGTGCTGGTACCATGGATAGCCTTGCCAGAGTGTCCTTGATCAGTGTTGGGGTCGGATTGTCATAGGATGCTGCGCAGATAACCCATTGGGCACCGGTGTATAGTTGTTCAAGAAGAGTATATGCTGCTTTCAGCTTCATCCGTACATCTGAGCCCAGATGAGTAATGCGGCTACCTACAACGGTTTAAGAATTTATATTTCAACCGGTACCTTACAAGATGGATATTTCAGATACTTTGCCAGGAGTACTTACCAAACACTGCGGAGGTCATGGCGTTCACTTGACGTTTCAACCCAGAAAGTTCTTCTGCCACCGGTTTAAGAGCAGATTCAGCATCTTCAGCCCGTTTCAGCAATGTGCCCTTCTCAGTGTCCCAATTGGCACGTTCCGTCTTGAATTCTTCTTTTAGTTGTTCTATGGAAGTTAAAGCGGCTCGAAGTTCATCTTTGGCTTTGGAAGATTCTTCTTGGTAAGATTTGATACTCTCTTGAAGATCAGCAATCTGCGTCTGTTGATGGTTTATGTCAGCCTGCCAAAATCAAGAGGAGCATTTCAATATTTTATCAAAAGTCCCAAGCATACAATTGGTTCTACACTTGGCACTTGGGGGCTAATGCGGATTAATTCTTTCTTATTGTTTATTCAAAGTCCCAAGGATTCATACAAGTTTCAATCCTGGCCCTTGGGGGCTAATGCGGATTAATTCTTTCTTATTGCTTATTCAAAGTCCCAAGGATTCATACAAGTTTCAATCCTGGCACTTGGGGGCTAATGTGTGTTTGTTCAAAAAACTTAAAAGTCAACAAGGTGCAGTTTGGAAATTCAAAGTCGCGATTTGTTTTTTACAAATTAAACCGACCCTTGGGGGCTACAGGATACAAGGCAGTGAAAATACAAAGATAAGGAGGAAAATGTTTACCTCATAACGTTCCTTCATCAGATTTACCAAGTCAGCCTCATTGTCTCGACTTGTATAAAGCCGGTTCAAGAATCCGGAATGAAGATCCTGGGCAGAAAGATTAGCATATTTTGACATATCAGTTTCCGTTTTCCTCTTGCCCATTGAAATAAACTCATCTTTGGCCGTATGTTTTGCCAAGACAACTGGATCACCCGGAGCGGTATAAGCAGTGCCAGTAACAATAACGTCATCGTCTTTGGCTGGGCTTGGCGGATTAGCACTTGACTTTAGTGGATCAGCAACCGGGCTTGCAGGTGTAGCATGTGGACTGGAGGTATTCTCATATATGGCCGGATCAGCTTCCGGCGGATCAGCATTGATGGTTGGATTTGGCGGGACAAAATCATCCATGAGATTATCAAGATTTTGATCAGGATTTTCAGGAGCTTTCTCCGGTTCAACTTCACCGGTAGGGGCACTGGTCTTGGCCTTCTTACTCAAACGAGCTTGAGCACTAATATTAAAACAAAGATTAGCATGGTCAACTGAGTTATGAAAGAGAAGGGAAGACTACACACTTACCCAGGGACGGTTTTCAGTGGAGGTAGCTGAGTGGTTGATGAACCGCTAGACGAATTAGAAGATGCCTGATAATTTGAATCAGATGAATTGAGAGGGCATCGGAAGAAACCTTTCAAAATATAATGTTTTTCAGGAGAACAAGCAACCTCTGGACGACGTTTCCGGTTTGGGGTATGAGGTAAACCGGAAGAAGTGACCTGTTGACCACTGTGCCGGGTTGTGCGACGCCCTTTGGTTTATTGTGTCTTCAAAGAAAGTTTTTGATCCAAATGAGCAACAGGGTGAGAGTATTTCACTTTGCGAACTGCATGGCGAAATCGTTGAACCGGCACAAGTTCTGAGTCAGAAGAAAGACAAATTACCTCAACATGATCTGCATGGATGGCCTCCGCATCATCCTGGGAATAATCATTATCAATAAAATATAAGGATAGAAGTCAAGGGAGTCGAACTTTACCTCTTCAGCTGAGTCATCGACATCTTCTGGTGGTTCCGAAGACTCAGCAGTTTTCTTTTTGGCAGCTTTCTTGATGACCTTGGTCTTACCACGAGGAGCCTTAGCTATTTTGTCTTGAGTTTTATTTTTCCAAAAGGAGCTACTGGCCTATGGGATTGCACAAAAGGATTATTATAGCAGTGTCAAAGCAGAGAAGGATCAGGAAAAGTACAAGGTTAAAATATTTACCACTGGCGGTTTGTTGGAGGCGTAAAAAGGACGCAGACCAATTTGAGTACATACGGCGAGCGGTTCGTCAAGTATCTTCTTTACACTTTCACTGACCTCATCGTCCGTCAGTTCTATTGAATTAAACCATTGAGGATCATTGGTGTTGCCGGTGTATTCAAACATCAATCTGGGCCGGCGGCTTAAAGGGAGAATGCACCATGAAATCCAGCAACGGACGAGATCAACACCAGTTAAACCGTTGGCAAGGAGAGCCCGGAGTTTGGCGAGTTGAGATGCATAAGCTTGTCAGTCTTTGGCAGGCAATCTCTGAGGTAAAGGGTGATTATTGCTGAGCCGGTGCGGATGGTAGCCCGGTAAAGGATTCTCTTCAGCAGGGGCAGTATTCTGACAGTAGAACCAGGTGTGGTTCCAGTCTTTTGGATGGCTGTGAAGTTTGGCGTGAGGAAAGTCAACCTCTTTCCTCTTTTGAATCGACACACCGCCAAGTTCAGTATTAGGTCCATCATAAAATTCCGTCCGGCGGTTTAAGTGAAAGAGATCTAGAAAGAGATCGACAGTTGATTCTTCTTGCAGATAAACCTCACAGAATACTTGGAAATTGCATATGTTGGACGCAGAATTTGGTCCAATATCTTGAGGATGAAGTTGGAGCCTGGCAAGAACATCCCAGAAAAATTTCGATCCGGGAGGACTGAAACCTCGAGCTAAATGTTGCAAGAATACAATCACTTCTCCATCTTGAGGTTCAGGGGGGCACTCAGGGCCAGGAACTCGCCAATGGAGAACATTTTTTGAAGCTAAAGCGCCGGTGGTGACATATTCATTGATTTGCATTTCTGTGATCCGAGACGGAACCCAGTTGCAAGCAGCAAATTGCTTCATCATCTTACATAGCCTGTAAAGGAAAATGGATGGTTTACGATTAGCGGTTCGTATGTGTTTGTCAAAATATTAAACCGGCAATTCAAGGTATACGTATGAAGTGAACCAGGCCTGGTTGTTCAAAGTCTAGATGGTGGTTTAAGAGAGGGCTAATGACATACGACGGATTATCAACACTAAAGGATAAACCGCCTTTTGGAGGCAGAACCCTAAGCTGAAAATTTGTTAAGTGTGGAACAAACAGGTTTCACAAGTTGCAATTATTATTTTGGATCAAACGGTCGCTCTGGAAGGAAAAATTTCTAGACCTAAAACAATGCAGAGAAGTTCATACACTCGAAGAGGGCTTCCAAACAATAGAAATGAGATCCATTTTTATGAAAGATAAGCACAAACAATTGCTGCAGCAGTTCTACGTTGTTTTTACGATCTAAACAGAGCATTGGAGGTGAAAACTAACAAGGGTTTGCATAGGGCGGCGATGACCGCCGACGAACTCAACAAAAGTTCCAATGCAGATCTGAGAAGGAGAAGAACTCACGGATGTGGACGAGCTGCGGAAGTTCGCTGTCGATTTCTGGTCAGAGTCAGGTCGATGCAACGGCCTGAGTCGGCGCGGACTGGAAGATCAACGACGGCGGCGGCGGCGATACTTGAGGTCTTCGGGTCGCGAGGAGGAAGACGATGCGGTTTGGAAAGGGAGAAAATGGAAGGCGCCCCGGTCTTATTTATAAGGAAGTGGGATAAAATAGCAGGCGCGAAAATTGAGGAATCGGAAGCGGCAAAAGAGGATGCAGCTGTCGCCTCGATCTTCAGGAATTAATTAAAGAGAAGGGAATCTTTATAAAACTTTTTTATACAGGAATGACATCACAATGATTTACTACAGTAACAGAAGATGACGTCATGGCGATTCATCAAAGTTCACAGGGAGAAGACAATATGGCGGTTTACGAGAATTGCCAGAAATTCAAGGATTGAAGACTGGCATGAACAGGTTCAAATCAATCTGGGGCCTAATGTTGAGGATATAACCACTGAGGGTAAAACGCCGAGGAGGGGCCGGTTCACCTTCAGCTATACTGAAGCCCAAGGAAACCCAGAAAATGGCGCTTTACGGATGAAGCTTAGAGGCCCAGAGCCCGCAAGCGATTTAGGGCACATGATAGTAAACCGCCATGATTGTATAAACTTGTATTGTAAGATAGGAAAGAAGAGATCGAGGCGGACACTTGTATGAGCCAGCCTCGGGACTCTGTAGACCGGCCGGGGTCCTCCCGAGTATATAAAGGGGTGACCCGGCGGCAGTTTAGGGACAGGAAAACAACAAATCGAAGCCAGACAAAGCGGATTCGCTCCCTGGCCTTCGAAACCCTAGCAATACCAATCACAACTAGACGTAGGCTTTTACCTTCATCGAAGGGGCCGAACTAGTATAAAACTCTCGTGTCCCCTTGTCCGGTTTAACCCCTTCAAGCTAACCCGTAGTGATGGCTCCACGACTAAGTCCTTTCATGAGGACATCTTCCATGACAATTCCATGACACTCCAATATTTCAATTATTTTAGAGAAGTCATATTATCTCCTCTCATATATTTTAAATTATGAAATATTTTCGGAGAGAAAAATAATTAAAACCAAAATCCTCGTTTCAATATTTGGTAAAACCCAAATATGAAAATAGGGAAATCCCCAACTCTCTCTGAGGGTCCTTGAGTTGCTTAGGATTTTCGAGGATTGCGGAACGAAAATGCAATAAAATATGATATGCATGAATGATCTATATATAACATTCCAAATTGAAAATTTGGGATGTTACAACAAGTAACCAATCAGAATGTAAATAATATACTAGTGATTTAAATGCATGGATTAAATCATTAATTCAAGTTGAAAAATCAAAAATTGTCACATCCCTAGTATCTGGCAATGCACTAGGCTAGCTTCATGTGTGCATCATGTTTAAATTCAAATGAATATGAAATGGGGATGACAGAAAACCCCCAGCACCCCCTTAATCCAACTAGGGTTTACTAAAATCTTCTTCAATGAACCTGAAATGCCCTTCTAAAATGTTCATCATCTTTGCCTTGGTCTGGAACCTCTAACAAAAATGGTGCACATATTTCTAGGACATCACAGGGTCATTGAATTAAATCATACTCTATTTGCATTTGGGCATTTAAATGCTATATAATATTTTAAATGTCCAAATAATCATAAACTTAAATGTTTACTGTTGGATATATTCCAAATAGTGTGCTTGAGCAAGTTTTATGATTTTTGAGTGTGCCTAAGTATTTTTAATAAAGTCACAAAGTTACAGAAGAAAAGGAAAAAGAAAACAGAAACATAGAGAGAGATCTCGCCTAGGCCAACTCACGTGGCGGCCCAGCTCGTTGGCCCAGCCCACCTGGGCTCCCTGTCGCCTTCCTCCTCGCGCCAGTAGGCGAGGGCGCGTGGCCACCGCGCGCCGGCACGCGCCCGAGCCACCTCCTGCTTCCGCCGCTTCTGGAGCCAGCCCCGAGTGCCACACACTCCCCCTTGCCCCCCGCACCTCTCCTCTCTCCCCCTGGACCCCAACCCCTCCTCTGCTCCCCTCTCGCGCGCACCATCGAGCGAAGCTTGTCGCCACCGTCGCCGTTCACCATGGCCACCGCCTCCCCCTCGCCTCACTGACCTGTCCATGAGCCCCGCCACCGTCGCCTATGCCTCTCCGTCGAGCCACGTGACGCGGGAAGCCCTGGAGAGCCGCCATCACCGTCGTGTTCACCTCCGGTCGCTGGAGATCGCCTTCGCTGCCCCGTCGACCCCAGCGCATCCCCGAGCCCGCTGAGCATCTCGTCACACCCGCCGTGAGCTCCTGCTCCTGCTCCCCTCTCCGTTTTCCCCTCGTGCACCGTAGCCGTCGCCTCGCCTGCAACCGAACGCGCCGCCGCCCGCGCTCATCACCGGTGATGCTCCGGTGACCATTTGGTCCCGAGCATGCACCCATCGTACTCACCGCACCACGTAGACGCCGTAGGTGCTCAACGCACATCGCCACGGCCACCGCAACCGCGTCCCCGTTCGCTCCCGACTCCGGCCGCCGCAAACCTCGTCGCCGACGCTGCTCCTGGCCACCCTAGCCTCCGCCACTGCCACCGTTGGATGCGCCACTCCACCCTCTTCTTGTAGCTGCTCCCTGCGCGCCAAAAGAGCCCCTGTAGGTGGATCCCAACACGCTCTGCCGCGTACGGCCTCGCCGGCGGCTAAACACCGGTGGGTTAACCACTTTGACCGGCAGGGTTTGACCCCTCTCTCACACTAACATGCGGGCCCTGCCCGGCTAATTAATCTAGTTTAAGTTTAAACTTAATTAGTTTAACCTAGGTTAGTGCTAATTAAACTAGGTTAGTTTAGCTAGCCACTGACACGCGGGCCCCACGGGTCAGGTTTGACCTGGACCGACCCTGTTGACCGCTGACATCACAGTGACGTCATGCTGACGTAGTAATTCTTTCTGGAATTTAAATAAATCTTAAATGTTTATTTATTTCATAAAATGTTATAAACTTCTAAAAATCATATAAAATCAACCGTAACTCAGAATGAAATAAGTTATATATGAAAAATGATCAGAAAAATCCAATCTTTCCATCTGTACTGGTTTCATGCATGTTAGATCAACCTAACCTTGCTGTTTAGATGAAACATGATAGTGCACTTATATGAGTTCATAGTTTAGGCTTCTATTTGAATCTTTGATTCAAATAAGCTCAAACCACCCTGGTTTTAGTTGCATTAGCCCAACACACAGCATATTGACATGTCATGATCATGCATCATATTGTGCGTTGCATTGATTTTGTTTCCTTGTCTGTTGCCGGTGTTTGTCCCCTCTCAGTAGGCGTGGTTCCGATGACGAGATCGATGACACCGAATAAGAACTAACTATCTTCAGAAGTGCCAGGCAAGCAAAACCCCCTTGTTCATTCCGATACAATCCCACTCTCTCGCTCCTGCTCTCTTTTACTGCATTAGGACAACATCGATTCAACGGTTACATGCTGCGGTAGCTGAACCCCTTTTCCTCTGAATGACCTGTCATTACCACAGTAAATAGATGAAACCCACTAGCATGAGTAGGAGTTGTTTGAGCCCTCATGTGCCTACTCATTCATGCTTGTTTGTCATGCCTGCTACTGCTTAGAGTTGAGTCAGGTCTGTTTCATCGGGGATGAATTGGAATGGTGATGAACATGTCCTACTGTGTGTGAGCTAAGTGTGTGAACACGATTTGGTAAAGGTAGCGGTGAGAGACCATGTAGGAGTACATGGTGGGTTGTCTCATTGAAACCATCCTCAGGAACTGAGTCCTGTGTTTGTGATCCATGAACAGCTAGTACCACGCGTTGGTCCCGAAACCAATGGACCCTATCGACTTATTAATCGCCTTGATCTCTGTACAGAAGTTGCAACTAGTTTCTGGTGTTTGTAGGATATGTGTTGGAGGCTGTGCATAGCGCTGACCCTAGGGGTGGGCTATGATGCAGTAGATACACCGTGACCCGGTGTACCGGGCGCCCATTTGGTGTCTCGGGAACCCTGCGCACGTTGTTTGGGGCTGTGAGCGAAACCCCGGCCGGATCTCCTCGTGAATGGAACCCGAATAGGCGATAAACCTGGACTAGAGACTTATGTGGTTAGTTAGGTCGTGGCCGACTCCCTCGCCAGGCTTCCGCTTGAAGGTTGCCGAGATACACGACGTGTACATGGTGGTAAGTGGCGAGAGCGTGTGTGAAGAAGTACACCCCTGCAGGGTTATAAATGATCTATTCAAATAGCCGTGTCCCCGATAAAGGACTTCTTGGTTGCCTATACAGTTCATAGACAAGTGAAAGTGGATACTCTAAAATGCGCAAGATAAGTGCGAGTGCTATGGATGGCGTTCTCATAGGGAGACGGGAGCGGATCCATAGTGGTGTATTGATATGGTGAATATGTGGACTCGTGTGCGCCACCTCAAGAGTTACTTGCGGTCGTAGTTTAGGATAGCCACTGAGTCAAAGCTGGCTTGCTGCAGTTAAACCTCACCATCCCTTTGTTGATAATGATGCATATGTAGTTAGTTCTGATGTAAGTCTTGCTGGGTACATTTGTACTCACGTTTGCTTAATTTATGTTTTTGAAGAGAGACTTCAGTCTCGTTAGTAGTTCCGTGTGGACTTCGATGTTTAGCTTGATAACTCAGCTACGATCTTGTGCCCTCGGCAGGATCTGGTAGATAGTCAGGCTTCTCAGCTTTTTCATTTGTAGATGTCTGTACTCAGACATGTTAAGCTTCCGCATGTGCTTTGACTTGTATGCTCTGAATGTTGGGTCATGAGACCCATGTTTGTAATATCTGACTCTTCGGAGTCTTATGAATAAATACTTTGAGTCGTAGAGTTTTGTTGTGATGCCATGTTGTATTTACACATATCGAGCATATTGTGTGTATGATTGAAATGCTTGGTATGTGTGGGATCTGACAACCTAGTTGTCTATCCTTGGTAGCCTCTCTTATGGGGAAATGTAGTCTAGTGCTTCCACTAAGCCATGGTAGTCTGCTACAGCCTAGTTTACCGGAGTCCTGTTAGCCCAGTTCCTACTACTCCAGAACACTTAGACTAGCCGGCATGTGTCCTTCTTCAATCCCGTGTCTGTCCCTCCGGGGAAATGTCACGCGATGTCCTTTGGAGTCCTGCTAGCCCAGTTGCTACAGACCGAATTCACTCGCTGATGACCGACACGTTCGTTGCTGGGTCATGTATGCCTGTCCCTATAAGTTAGTGCCACTTTGGGTTCACGACTAGTCATGTCGGCCCGGGTTCTCTGTCATATGGATGCTAGCGACACTATCATATACGTGAGCCAAAAGGCGCAAACGGTCCCGGGCCAGGTAAGGAGCCACCCGTGGGGTTACCGTACGTGAGGCTGCAAAGTGATATGATGTGTTACATGCTAGATCAATGTGGCTTAGGATCGGGATCCTGACACAAATATTGTAATGGCACCATGAAAATGTTGCTATGGCTTGGCTTAGTGCAGATGAGGTTCACAATCCTCCTGATGATCCTCAAGACAAGCTTCACTTTCTGAAAACAATTATAAACACCAAAAGAAAACATCAAGAAACCCATCTGAAATTCACCAGAAAATCTAGACAGCAGAGAAAAATCTCATTTTTGGTGAGCTGCTAGATTTCTTCCTAAAGAACACAATGCAAAAACAATCAATTCATTTGGACTTATGGTTAAAAAGTTTTGGCTATTTGAAGCTCTCCGGATAGAATTAAATTTGAATTTAAATAAATAGAACCGAGGGGGTGACGTTGAAGGCGTAAACCTCACGGGCGCCACCACTCGTACCGCTTCACGCTCGTAAAGAGTGGCTAACTAGCGGGCCCCGCTAGTCAGGTGAGAGGGGGGAGGGAAACCGAGGACTGCGCGGCTTCGCCGGAGCACACGCCGGCGAGGGGGGCTTCTTGGCCCGAACTAGAGGGAGGGATCGAAAGGGGAGACAGAGGCGCACCTGCCCGTACCCATAGGTTAGCTAGGGGTGGTCGGACGGCGTCGGAAACGGCCTCTCTAGCGGCGACAGGAAGCAGAGGTAGCCGGGGTTCTAGACGACGGCGACTAGAGGCGACACCAGGGGCTCCAACCAGGCGGAACAGCACCACCGAGGCACTGGACGGGTGGCCCGAGCCTAGGAGGGGCTGGAGCTGCGGAGACGACCCGAGGGGATCTTCGGCGAGCGCGAGCTCGGGGACGGCGGCCCGCGGCCTGCCCGGACGGGCTATGGTTTTACGTGATTGTGGAGTGTCTGTGAGGAGTGGATGATGCTCGAGGAGGCTGGGGAGGGCTCTATTTATAGCCGAGCGACAAGGGGGGTTCGGGCTCCGCCAGAGGACACCTGGACACGGCGCCCGGCGACGAACGGCGTCAGTGAGCGAGGGGGAAGGCGACGCAGCTCACGCGGGAACTGTGGGCGAGCGGAGACGAGCACAGGGGCAAGAGGGTGGCGACGAACACAATGCGCAGCGCATTGTTGCATTGGTCGGACCGCGCCTGTGCTTGCTGCGGTGAGCTCCAGCATCGGCGAGCGCCAGGAGGGAGTTAAGAGGGTCGGGACGATGATCATGGCGAAGTTTGGCAAGCTTTGGCAGTCGGGGAAGCAAGCACGCGCGCAACCGAGCGCTCGGCGGCACTCAGGGCGCAGCGACATGCAGGTTGGCATCATGCACACGCGTGGTCACCGCGTGAACTCTGACCTCAGGACGACCTAAGCCCAAACTTCATGTCTGGCGTGTAGTTCATGGTAGATTGAGAGGTTACCATGCTTTGGTTTGAGCTCAGACGCATTAGAATGGATTTCAACTCACTGGTAAGTTTCTGGTCAGTAACTTTGAGGGCTTACTATGGTCAAACTACTGAGAGTTGGGAGCTGGGCTTTGGAGGTTAGCAATCATCTACTAAGGTGATGATGCACAAGAAAAATCTGCCACAAAAGAGCAAGTAAAATGGTAGTTGCTGTAGAAACCCCCATTTTTGTCCAGAACAGAAAATATTTTCTGTAGCAAAAATATTCCAAAAAGTGATGAACTATTTTTGCTCAGGAAGGTGCCCTAGGGTTCAAAGAATATTTGGGAATTTTCTCAGATTTTTGTGGGCAAGAAAAATTGGGGTTCGTTTGGGAGCACATTGAGCTAGCTAGGGTTTTAGAGAGGGAAATGAATATTTTCCTTTAAGAAAAATATTCAAAAATATTATTTTGAGGTGAACCAGAGAGGAAATGATAGTTAGAGAGGGAAATGAGACACTTGGTTGAAAGTCAAGGCGTACCCAAGTGTTTAAGTCCATCTGAAAAGATTCAAAACTTCAAATTTCAAAACCAGACCAACTGAAATTCAGGCAAAGAGAAAAGGGCAAAAACCTGGCTGTCACAAACCTCCCCCACTTAGGATGAATCTTGTCCTCGAGATTCAGTTGCTTGGGAAAACCATTCTAGATACCGTGCCTTTAGAAATTCTTCTCGTTCCCAAGTCGATTCTGCCTCTGTGTGATGCTCCCACTGAACTTTGTAAAACTTCCTTGCTTTACTACGAGTGACCCTTTCCATTTGATCCAAAATTCTGACCAGTCTCTCTTCATATGTTAAATCCTTTGCCAACTCTATTTCAGTCATAGCAGTCTTTTTCTCAGGCAGCGATATGCATCGCCTCAACTGTGAAACATGAAACACATTGTGCACGTCCGACAATTCGGGGGGTAGTTCCAATTGATATGCAACAGTACCCACTCTGGACATAACTGGAAATGGGCCAATAAATCTGGGTGCCAACTTTCCACGAGTCTGGAATCTCTTGACTCCTTTCATAGGAGTGACTCGGAGGTATAGGTGTTCTCTGGGTTCAAAACTGATTTGTCGGTGCTTTGCATCATAATGACTCTTTTGTCGCGATTTGACCAATTGCAATCTGTCTCGGATTTCCTTGACTTGCTTCTTAGCTTCCATCATGAGATCTGTTCCGAAAATACGGCTATCTCCAGTTCGAGACCAATTCAAAGGGGTGCGGCACTTTCGGCCATACAAAGCCTCATATGGTGACATCTTTAGACTGGTCTGGAAGCTGTTGTTGTATGAGAACTCGGCATACGACAGACAGTCTTCCCATTTAGATCCTTGGGCCAAAGCATAGGCTCGTAGCATATCTTTGAGTATTTGATTTACCTGCTCAGTCTGTCCATCAGTTTGAGGATGATAAGCGGTACTATATTTTAGCGCTGTCCCCAAGGCTTGATGGAGCATGACCAGAAAGCGGAGGTAAAAAGTGACCCCTGTTCAAAAGTGATTGTTCGGCGTACTCCGTGCAGACTGACTATCCTGGATACATACAGTTTTGCAAGTTGATCTGCTCGATATGTGGTTCTGGTCGGGATAAAGTGAGCTACCTTGGTTAAGGTGTCCACTATGACCCATATCGCATCATTGCCTCGCTGAGTCTTAGGTAGCCCTTTGACAAAATCCATGCAGACATCATCCCATTTCCATTGTGAAACTGGCAGCGTTGGAGAAGTCCAGCTGGCTTCTGATGCTCTGCCTTCACCTTGTTGCATGTGTCGAAACAGGCCACAAAACAGGCAATGTCTTTCTTCATTCCATCCCACCAGAATATTTGTCGAAGGTCTTCATACATTTTAGTACCTCCAGGGTGAATAGAATATGAAGATTCGTGTGCCTCCGATAGGATTTTTCTCTTTAAATCCGCCTAACTGGGTACACAAATCCTTCCACGGAATCAGAGAGTACCAAGTTGATCCTTAGAAAAAAATTGAAGTCTGTCCTGCTATCATACGCTTGACACGTTTCTGCAGGACGGTGTCAGCTGGCTGGGCCTTGTGGATCTCTTCCTCAAGTGTAGGTGCAATTTCCAAAATATTAACAAGACCAGCATCAACTATGACCAGGTTGAGCTGAGCAATCTCCTCTTGAAGTTCAGGAGACAAGGGTTTCAGTATGACATTCAGGCTGACAGGCTTTCGACTGAGTGCATCGGCAACCATGTTGGCCTTACCCGGGTGGTAATTTATTCCAAGATCATAATCCTTGACTAACTCAAGCCACCTTTGTTGATGGAGATTTAAATCTGGCTGAGTAAATATATACTTGAGACTTTTGTGGTTGGTAAAAATTTGGCACCTCTTCCCGATGAGGTAGTGTCTCCAAATTTTTAGAGCATGAACCACCGCGGCCAATTCCAGATCATGAGTAGGATAATTTCCCTCATGGGGTCATAGCTGTCGTGAGGCATAGGCTACCACCTTGCTGTCTTGCATAAGTACGCATCCAAGTCCTTGTCTGGAGGTGTCGCAGTACACATCAAAGCTGCGGTAGATATCTGGAAGAGTCAACACAGGTGCGGTCGTCAGCTGTGTCTTTAGCTCATTGAAACTTTTCTCACAGTCCTCAGTCCATTCAAACTTCTTATCCTTCTTGAGCAGCTCCGTCATGGGTTTGGTAATCTTGGAAAACCCTTCAATGAAACGACAGTAATATCTGGCTAATCCAAGAAAACTCCGGATCTGTGATATAGTTGAGGGCGGCAACCAATCGAGCACATCCTTTACTTTGCCCGGGTCCATGGCTATACCTTCAACGGATAGCACATGCCCGAGAAATCCAACTTGTTTGAGCCAAAACTCGCATTTACTAAATTTGGCGTATAGCTGATGGTCGTGGAGTCATCGTAGCACTGCTCGGAGGTGTTCTTTGTGATCTTCTTCACTTTTTGAGTATATAAGTATGTCATAGATAAAGACTACCACGAATTTATCAAGGAAGTCCATGAATACTTTGTTCATCATATGCATGAAGAAGGCAGGGGCATTGGTGAGACCAAAGGACATAACTGTATATTCATAAAGACCGTACCGAGTAGTGAATGCGGTCTTAGGAATATCTTCCTTTTTAATCTTGAGTTGATGATATCCTGTCCTTAAATCAATCTTGGAGAATACATTGGCCCCACTAAGCTGATCAAACAAGTCATCAATCCGGGGCAGTGGATATTTATTTTTGATGGTGTCATCATTCAGTTGACGGCAATCCACACACATGCGGAGGCTGCCATCCCTCTTATCCACGAAGATAGCAGGTGATCCCCATGGTGAAGAGCTGGGATGGATATATCCTTTCTGGAGCATTCCATCAAGCTGTTCCTTTAGCTCCACTAATTCTGATGAGGGCATCCGGTAATACTTCTTGTATAACGGTGCGGTTCCGGGCACAAGATCTATTGCAAACTCAAGCTCTCGATCGGGTGGCATGCCTGGCAGTTCTTCTGGAAACACATCAGGAAACTCACTGACCACAGGAATTAATTCCAACTCACTAGCCCTAGCGGTGAAAACCATTTCTTTCTTGGGTATGCTTCTGCGAGCATAGAATTTGGTAGTCTGTCCCTCTTAACTGGTCAAAGTGACTTCTCGGGTCGCGCAGTTTATGCATACTTGATATTGGGTCAACCAATTCATACCCAAGATAACATCCAACTTTACAGACTCAATGATTATCAAGGAAGATGGAAAACAGGCTTCGTTGATATTGATTTCCAGATTACGGCAGACTAGATTGCTCCTGATTAAGGATCCTGGGGTTTGTACCAGCATATTCTTGCCCAACAGCGAACAAGGAAATTTGTTTTGGGCATCAAAACTCCGCGAAATAAAAGAGTGGGAAGCCCTAGAGTCAAATAAATTACGGTAGGTATGTTATTAACCGAAAACATACCAATGACGACTTCGGGGTTCTCTTGGGCTTCATTTGCGGAGGTGATGAACGTGCCCAATGATGTTTTGCTAGGTAGGGCATGACTCCATAAAGTTGACTTGTGGCCTGATTAGGGCACTTGCCTTGCTGTTCTTGGGACACTGTCTGGTATAATGTCCGGTTTGCCCACAACTGAAGCAATAATTGTTGTGCTAGTACTCCTCTCGCACCGGGTTGGTCATGACATTCTTGACTTGTGTGATGGTCTTGTTAACATTCTGTTGCCAATTGGGCTTGTATTCCACCTGAGTATGCTGCCAGGTACGAGCCTTTTGCACTGGCTGCCCTTCCTTCCTTGGCTCAAACTTGCGCTTGTGATCGTTATTGGCAGGCCTATTGTTTGATACGAGCTTGTGCTCCCTTTCAGCAATGAAAGCCTTGTTTACCAGATTTTGGAAATCTGGGAAATCAAACATACTGAGGGTACATCGGAGTTGCGGGTTTAATCCCCCAAGAAATCTGTCAATCTTTCTCTCTTCGGTGGCCACATCATAAAGGGAGTGACGGGCCAAATGATTGAACTTTTGCAAATATTCACCCACAGACTGATTTCCTTGAAGGAGCGCGAGAAATTCATGCTGCTCAACCTTCATAATTCCAGTAGGAATATGATATTTCCGGTACCGATCCTTGAATTTTGCCCAGGTGATTTCTTCATCAGCAGGCCACATGGCTTTTGCGTTTTCCCACCATATGGCAGCAGTGCCTTCAAGATAATGGGTTGCAAATGGAACTTTATCATCTTCTTCAGTACGAGCAATCTCGAGTTTCCTCTCAATGGTTCGCAACCAGTCGTCTGCATCCAAGGGATCAATAACCTGACTGAAACTGGGAGGCTTGGTTCTCTGAAAATCGGACAGCTTGGAGTGATGACCGTTCTGACTTCCATTTTGTCCAACCACAGCTTGCACACTCCTTAATATTTCAATCAGATCGTTATTCCTTCTTTCCTCAAACATACGCAGAATTTGCTCGGTGGAGGGTGGATTTGGCGGTGGAGGCGGTGGTGGAACGTACAACTCAGGGGAGTGTCCTGCCTGTCGTGCGGAACGACGAACAGGAGTATCCTCATGAGCGTCGCTACTGCTGCCTCCCCGCGTCATCCTATTGTGGATTTTTCCCAAGACAACGCAACCGAGATGAGAAACATCCAAAAATAAATTGGGGAAAAGCCAGCAACAAATCCCGAGAGAAAACGAAATAACGAAGAAAAATACGACGAATAAAATAGAGTTCCAACATAATTATACATAGACTCATACATGAAAGATAAACATCATGCCAGGTTCAACTACTCTCATACAGGAAACGGAACACCATGACTACATCCGTACATCGTCCTGACAACTGCGGATACTCAGAAGCTCTACTGCTCTGCTGGTGCTGCGGGGTCCTCTCCTGAAGCGGACTCGGATCCTGACATGACGAGGTTAACTGAAACCTCCGGGTTAAAGGTAACACGATGACGCTGCCTCAAGGGCCTCCCTCTGGGGCAGGTGCAGGGTGAAGCATCGGGGCTACAGGAGTAGTGGGAAGTGAAACCCACTCGGCAGGAGCACTGAGAGGACTCACGGTCGAGGTGTCCGAGCTACTCGGAGGAGTAACCGGTGAAATAGGGGAACTAGAACTGGCTGGAATATAAGGAGTAAATCCCATAGAGGATGGAGCAGTGACAGATCTAGTAGAGGCTAAAGCAGTACAAGCACGAGTCAGCCCTCGAGCCAGCACATGGATCATAAGATAGATAGCAGTGATATAACAGGAAATGTGGCTAGCAACACTATCAGACTCCGGATCAATGATAGGGAAACAGACACGACATTGTCGTGTAGAGAGGGATAGTAGTAGAAACCTGGGTGGTTCTGCAGCTGGACCTCGTTATAACAAAGCTCGACAAGGACCTCGAATGCAACAAACTGGACAGCCTGAGAAGCGGTAGAAGCAGAACCGCTTCGGGAGGTACGAGTGTAAGTGCTGGAATCGGAACTGGTGCATAGAGTAACCACTCTATGATACTCATACGCTGAGTCTGCTAGATGCTCCTGGTACACATGGTAGACTGGGTCGTCACCGAGGGGGTACAGCCGACGCCACACGTTACGAAGGAGATGCGACGACGTGTACGGCATCAGCTACAACTGGCATGGATACGAGACTGGAGCCATCTACACTCACAACAATTAGCAGGTTAGCATAAAAATACAACGAGTGCATACAATGCAACAACCAGCTACAAATGCTACCGACACTCAACTTAAACTCGTAACTAACGTCCGGTTAACACGTCGTAGTCTCGCGTGGCCTACAGTTAGCGCGGCTCTGATACCAAGCGTTGTGGCACCCCGGCTTAGAGCAACCGGTTTACCATGCATTGCCAGCCCAGAGACCATGTCTTCTGGCAACACACAACATCTTGATACAGAAAATAGCCGCTTTCTTGATGCTAGCGGATCATAGTTTATATTACAACAGTGGCGAGGCCAAGCGGCACACACGGTGCGGCTGAACAATATGTACATTATTTAGTGAACATAAAGGGGCCTCGATCAGAACAACTACGTGGCAGCGGAACAACGTCGTAGCGGAACTCCATAGCACAGGGACACCGATGTGGACATGATCTAGACTCGGACAACACTCCTTTCTAACGAGACTTTCCTGAAAGCTGGCATGACATGCCAGGTCAGTACATTGAATGTACTTGCAAGCTCACAACAAACATAAACATAATGACAAACAATATCATGATACTTAACCAATTAGCAATGCAACAACATATCATACATGCTGTGATCATGAGCTCATGATAAAATTTCCCTCGGACTTGCTTACCAACGGTGATCTTTCCGGCGATCACAACCATGACCAACACTTGGTCTCAAATGGTGATCTTTCCACTGATCACAACCATGACCCACACTTGGTCTCAAACGATGATCTTTCCGGCGATCACAACCATGACCAACACTTGGCCTCCAACATCAAGATGGTTTACCCACCATCATCTTCTCAACAGTGCGACGTTCATAACTTAGTGTGCAAAATTAATTTAAACATTGACCCATGGTGTGACCTACTTTCGAGCATGTCCGTAACCGTGGACTCGACTATCGATAGATTTAATACACTCTGCAGAGGTAGCGCAATGTACCCACACCATGGAACCCATGGCCTCGCACTCCCATTCAGGTGGACCAACGGCATTCCGATGAAACCCCTCCATTGCCATGACACTCTCTCGGCCACTACGACTCACTCCCCACTAAGCTAGTCCTGGGTGGCCCCGTGTCTACCAAAGACACCAACGGACACCGTCGTGGCAAAACATAAACGGTCCCAAACAGGGACAAGCTATCATAACATCAACAACAGGCACACAAGGTTATGTCTGCTTACCGAGCCAGGGTACCGCACGCCCATAACCTTCCCTCGTTGGAGGCACCGACTAGAGGAATGACAATGGACCGAATAAAGGCCTTCCCATAAAGGCAAATGTGGTTGCACTGGGAAAAACTCGATTCAGTGGCACCATGACCCGGTCAACGATATATTCAAGTTGAGTTATTATCAGGTTCAACTTAAAGTGAATGTAACCGGTGTCATAATATGCCATGAAATGCAGTACTAACATGTGCATCATATCTCAACGGAAATAACTGGGTCAACTATATCCACACTAAGCATAATCATCAACAACTCATAACACTTCCCTAGTTATGATTAATCCTCACTTTAAACAGAATCTTTACTAGCAAATTTATGATTTTTCTCATCCAAGAAATACTCAAAATTATTACTTATATCCATAACCATATTACTTCTTCATAACAATTATTACTTCTAGTTACTTAACCAACTTAGTTAGCTTCAAACTTTCTGTAAACTAAGCATATCAACTTAAACAAGCAACCAATCAGAATATAAATAATAAACTAGTGATTTAAATGCATGGATTACATCATTAATTCAAGTTGAAAAATCACAAATATTGTAATGGCACCATGATAATGTTGATGTGGCTTGCCTTAGTGCAGATGAGGTTCACAATCCTCCTCGTGATCCTCAAGACAAGCTTCACTTTCTGAAAACAATTATAAACACCAAAAGAATCATCAAGAACCCTTCTGAAATTCTCCAGAGAATCTAGACAGCAGAGAAAAATCTCATTTTTGGTGAGCTGCTAGATTTCTTCATAAAGAACACAATGCAAAAAGAATCAATTCATTTGGACTTATGGTTAAAAAGTTTTGGCTGTTTGAAGCTCTCTAGATAGAATTAAATTTTATTTTAAATAAACAGAACTGAGGAGGGTGACGTCGAAGGAGTAAACCTTGCGGGCGCCACCACTCGTACCGCTTCACGCACGTACAGAGTGGCTGACTAGCGAGCCCTGCTAGTCAGGTGAGAGGGAGGGGGAGAGGAAAACAGAGGACTGCGCGGCTTCGCCGGAGCACACGCCGGCGAGGAGGGCTTCTTGGCCCGAACTAGAGGGAGGGATCGAAAGAGGAGACAGAGGCGCACCTGCCCATACACATAGGTTAGCTAGGGGTGGTCGGACGGCGTCGTAAACGACCTCTCTAGCGGCGACAGGAAGCAAAGGTCCCCGGAGTTGAAGACGACGGCGACTAGAGGCGACACCAGGGGCTCCAACCGAGCGGAACGGCACCACCGAGGCATGGCGGAGGCCCTGGATGGGTGGCCCGAGCCTGGGAGTGGCTAGAGCTGCGGAGACGACCTGAGGGGATCGCCGGCGAGCTCGAGCTCGGGGATGGCGGCCCGCGGCCTGCCCGGCCGGGCTACGGCTTTCTACGTGATCGTGGAGTGTGTGTGAGGAGTGGATGGTGCTCGAGGAGGCCGAGGAGGGCTCTATTTATAGCCAAGCGACGAGGAGGGTTCGGGCTCCGCCGGAGGACACCTGGACACGGCGCCTGGCGACGAACGGCGTCAGTGAGCGAGGGGGAAGGCGACGCAGCTCATGCGGGAATTGTGGGCGAGCGGAGACGAGCACATGGGCGAGAGGGTGGCGACGAACACAGTGCGCAGTGCACTGTTGCGTTGGCCAGACCGCGCTCATGATCGTTGCGGCGAGCTCCGGCGCCGGCGAGCACCAGGAGGGAGTTAAGAGGGTCGGGACAATGATCGTGGCGAAGTTTGGCAAGGTTTGGCAGTCGGGGAAGCAAGCACGCGCGCAACAGAGCACTTGGCGGCACTCAGGACGCGGCGGCATGTAGGTTGGCATCGTGCACACGCGTGGTCACGGCGTGAACTCTGACCTCAGGCTGACCTAAGCCCAAATTCATGCCTGGCGTGTAGTTCGTGGTAGATTGAGAGGTTACCACGCTTTGGTTTGAGCTCAGACGCAGTAGAATGGATTTCAACTCACTGGTAAGTTTCTGGTCAGTAACTTTGAGAGCTTACTGTGGTCAAACTACTGAGAGTTGGGAGCTGGGCTTTGGAGGTTAGCAATCATCTACTAAGGTGATGATGCACAAGAAAAATCTTCCACAAAAGAGCAAGTAAAATGGTAGTTGCTGTAGAAACCCCCATTTCTGTCCAGAACAGAAAATATTTTCTGTATCAAAAATATTCCAAAAAGTGATGAAATATTTTTGCTCAGGAAGGTGCCCTAGGGTTCAAAGAATATTTGGGAATATTCTCAGATTTTTTTTGGGCAAGAAAAATTGGGGTTCCTTTGGAGCACATTGAGCTAGCTAGGGTTTTAGAGAGGGAAATGAATATTTTCCTTTAAGAAAAATATTCAAAAATATTATTTTGAGGTGAACCAGAGAGGAAATGATAGTTAGAGAGGGAAATGAGACACTTGGGTGAAAGTCAAGGGGTACCCAAGTGTTTAAGTCCATCTGGAAAGATTCAAAACTTCAAATTTCAAAACCAAACCAACGGAAAATCAGGCAAAGAGAAAAGGGCAAAAACCTGGCTGTCACAGTGCCGATAAAATACGGACATGAGGGCATCATGATCATTCTTAGAACAACAAACAACATATATATATTGCCATATGATTTCTTATGCTAAAGTAACAAGCTATTCACAATGTGAAGTATGAATCAGAAACTTCATTGAAAACTAACAAACTATAATCTCAGTCATTGAAGCAATTGCAATTTATCATAACATCGGAAAGAGTCAATATAAGAGCTTTTCAGGAAGTCCACATACTCAACTATCATTTACTCTTTCACAATTGCTAACACTCACGCAATACTTATGAGTATGAAGCTTTAATCGGACATAGAGAAACATAGGGGCTTATAGTTTTGCCTACCAACCTTTTACCTCAAGGGTAATGTCAACAATAATAGTTTATGAAAACCCACATCCAATTAGCTATATATATCAGGATCTTTCCAACACACAATGCTTGCCAAAGGATAAAATGTAAAAAGGAAAGGTGAAGATCACCATGACTCTTGTATAAAGTATAGGACAAAAATAAAAGATAGGCCCTTCGCAGAGGGAAGCAGAGGTTGTCATGTGTATTTATGATTGGATGCACGAAATCTTAATGCAAAAGAACGTCACTTTATATTGCCACTTGTGATATGGACCTTTATTATGCAGTCCGTCGCTTTTATTTCTTCCACATCACAAGATTGTATAAGGCTTATTTTCTCCACACTAATAGATCATACATATTTAGAGAGCAATTTTTATTTCTTGCAACAATGACAACTTACTTGAAGGATCTTACTCAATCCATAGGTAGATATGGTGGACTCTCATGGCAAAATTGGGTTTAAGGATATTTGGAAGCACAAGTAGTATCTCTACTTGGTGCGAAGAATTTGGCTAGCATGAGGGGTAAAGGCAAGCTCAACATGTTGGATGATCCAGTACAATATAATTTATTTCGGATGTGAGAAAACATAACCCATTACGTTGTCTTCCTTGTCCAACATCAACCTTTTAGCATGTCATATTTTAATGAGTGCTCACAATCATAAAAGATGTCCAAGATAGTATATTTATATGTGAAAACCTCTCTTTATTTATTACTTCCTATTAATTGCAACGATGACTAAAACTATGTTTGTCAACTCTCAACAACTTTTATTCATCATACTCCCTATATGTGAAGTCATTACTCTCCATAAGATAAATATGATCTCTTTATTTCTTTTTATTCTTTCTCTTTTTTCTCAAGATCAAAAGCAAGATAACCAAGCCCTTGACTCAAAACTAATCTTTATTATATATATAGCTCACGGACTCGATTACATAAAAGGATCATAAGCAAAAGTCAAAACTAGATCATACTAAATTTTATTCTACTAGATCAAGATATAACCAAAAGGATCGAACTAAGAAAAACGGTAAAGATAGAAGTGTGATGGTGATATGATACCGGGGCATCTCCCCCAAGCTTGGCAATTTCCATGGGGAGTGCCCATACCCATGTATTTATGTCTCTTTCTTTGAAGGTGGTGATGAAGGGATTGTTGATGATGTAGGCTTATCGTCCAACATCGAGCGTAGGAGGTGCTCCAACTTATGAATAATGCCCTTGAATGCGGTGATATGTTCTTGCAACAGAATATTTTCATGAGTTAGATACTTGTTCTGCACTCAAACTATTTCAATCATCTTGAAAGCTTCAATTTCAGTAGGGGCAAGAAGATTGTAATGAGGTTGAAGAATGTCTTCTTCTGCTGCCGGAGTTTGATCCTCCGTGGCCTTCTTGATCCTATCATCCTTGTTGATCTCCCCGGGTTCTTCTCTCTTCAGCTCTGTCTTCATTAGCCAAGCATCGTCGCCCTCATGGTTGGAGGAGGGGGATGACATGATGCCTGGCCTTGACAACTCTGGCAGAAAATAGCTCGAAACAAAAGCAGAGGATATTTGCGTGGTACGGTGCTCAAAACCTTCAGGAGATTATATAATGAATTTTTACGGACCAAAAGAAATATCGTGCAAGAAAACAGAGTCTGGAAGGCACACAAGGTGCCCATGAGGCAGGGGGCGCCCTCCACCCTCGTGGATGCCTCGTGTCCTTTTCAGACTACTTATTAATTTCCTATTTTCTTAAATATTCCAAAACAGAGAAAAATTGCTATTAGAACTGTTTTGGAGTCGGTTTACTTACCGTACCACATACCTATTCCTTTTCGGAGTCTGAAACATTTTGGAAAGTTTCCCTTATGTATTCCTCTGGGGTTATGGTTTCAATAACATTAGTTTCAACATTTATAGGATTACCTGAGATATAATGTTTGATTCTTTGACCGTTCACCACCTTCGGATTTGTGCCTTCAAAGTTGTTGATTTTTATGGCCCCGGAACGATAGACCTCCTCGATAACGTAAGGACCTTCCCATTTAGAGAGGATTTTTCCTGCAAAAAATCTTAAACGAGAGTTGTATAGCAAAACATAATCACCTACATTAAACTCACGCTTTTGTATCCTTTTGTCATGCCATCTTTTAACTTTTTCTTTAAACAGTTTGGCATTCTCATAGGCTTGGGTTCTCCACTCATCAAGTGAGCTAATGTCAAATAGTCTCTTCTCACCGGCAAGTTTCAGATCATAATTGAGCTCTTTAATGGCCCAATATGCCTTATGTTCTAGTTCGAGAGGTAAGTGACATGCTTTTCCATAAACCATTTTATATGGAGACATACCCATAGGATTTTTATATGCAATTCTATAGGGTCATAATGCATCATCAAGTTTCTTGGACCAATTCTTTCTAGATCTATTAACGGTATTTTGCAAAATTAATTTGAGCTCTCTATTACTCAGTTCTACTTGACCACTAGATTGTGGATGGTATGGTGATGCAATTCTATGATTAACATCATACTTAGCAAGCATTTTACGAAAAGCACCATGAATAAAATGTGAACCACCAGCAGTCATTAAGTATCTAGAGACTCCAAACCTCGGAAAAATAAATTCTTTAAGCATCTTAATAGAGGTGTTATGATCAGCACTACTAGTTGGAATAGCTTCTACCCACTTAGTAACGTAATCAACAACAACTAAAATATGTGTATACTCATTAGAGGAAGGAAATGGTCCCATATAATCAAAGCCCCAAACGTCAAATGGTTCAATAACAAGTGAATAATTCATATGCATTTCTTGACTAATATTACCAATTATTTGACATTCATCACAAGACAAGACAAACTTACGGACATCCTTGAAGAGAGTAGGCCCATAAAAACCGGATTGCAATATCTTATGTGCAGTTCTATCTCCAGCATGGTGTCCTCCATAAGTCTCGGAGTGACACTTGTGTAGGATCTGTTCCTGTTCATGCTCAGGTAAACAACGTCTGATAACACCATCTACTCCTTTTTTATAAAGGTGTGGGTCATCCCAAAAGTAATGTCTTAAATCATAGAAAACCTTTTTCTTTTGCTGATAGGTGAAACTAGGTGGTATAAATTTAGCAACAATGTAATTAGCATAATAAGCATACCATGGAGCAGTATGAGAAGCATTTATGACAGCTAATTGTTCATCAGGAAAGCTATCATCAATAGGTAGTGGGTCATCAAGAACATTCTCTAACCTAGATAAGTTGTCTGCAACGGGGTTCTCAGCTCCCTTTCTATCAATAATATGCAAATCAAACTCTTGTAGTAGGATAACCCATCTAATAAGTATAGGTTTAGCATCTTTCTTTTCCATAAGATATTTAATAGCAGCATGATCGGTGTGAACAGTTACTTTAGAGTCAACAATGTAAGGTCTGAACTTATCACAAGCAAACACAACTGCTAAAAATTCTTTTTCAGTAGTAGCATAATTTCTCTAGGCACTGTCTAGAGTTTTACTAGCATATTGGATAACATTTAATTTCTTATCAACTCTTTGTCCTAGAACAACACCTACAGCATAATCACTAGCATCACACATAATTTCAAAGGGTAAATTCCAATCAGGAGGCTGAACAATAGGTGCAGAAATCAAGGCTTTCTTAAGTATTTCAAATGCTTCTACACAATCATCATCAAAGACAAAAGGAACATCTTTTTGTAAAAGATTAGTCAGAGGCCTAGAAAATTTTGAGAAGTCTTTAATGAACCTCCTATAAAAACCGGCATGACCAAGGAAACTTCTTATACCTTTAATGTCCTTAGGACACGACATCTTTTCAATAGCATCAACTTTAGCTTTATCAACTTCAATACCTCTTTCAGAAATTTTATGCCGCAAGACAATACCTTCATTAACCATAAAGTGGCACTTTTCCCAGTTCAAGACAAGATTGGTTTCTTCACATCTCTGCAAAACTTGATCAAGGTTGCTTAAGCAATCATCAAAAGAAGTTCCATACATGGAAACATCATCCATGAAAACCTCAACAATATTTTCAAAAAAGTCAGAGAATATAGCAGTCATACATCTTTGAAAGGTAGTGGGTGCATTACATAAACCAAAAGGCATATGTCTATAAGCAAAGGTACCAAAAGGGCAAGTAAAGGTGGTCTTTTCTTGATCCTCTTTTGACACAGGTATTTGAGAGAAACCAGAATAACCGTCTAGAAAGAAAAAATGTGTATGTTTGGATAATCTTTCTAGCATTTGATCAATAAAAGGATAAGGGTAATGATCCTTTTTAGTAGCTTTATTTAGTTTGCAGAAAAAAATACCATTCTATAACCTGTAACAATTCTTTCTGGGATCAATTCATCTTTATCATTAGGAACAACAGTAATACCTCCCTTCTTAGGGACACAATGGACAGGACTTACCCAC
Organism: Triticum urartu; assembly: GCF_003073215.2. Classification (NCBI taxonomy): domain Eukaryota; kingdom Viridiplantae; phylum Streptophyta; class Magnoliopsida; order Poales; family Poaceae; genus Triticum; species Triticum urartu. The sequence goes on from NC_053023.1 coordinate 540,223,844, forward strand.
TCACTATCAGCAATGGGATAAATTATACCTACCTCCAGAAGCTTTATCATTTCTTTTCTTACCACTTATTTCATCTTGGGATTTAACCGTCGTTGGTGATCAACAACCGGTTTAGCGTCTTTCTCCAATTTTATTTTGTGCTGGCATAGAGTGGGACTAATGCCCTTAAGATCATCAAGAGTATATCCAATAGCAGCACGGTGCTTCTTCAGAGTTTTCAATAATTTCTCTTCTTCTTGCTCTGAAAGGTTAACACTAATAATAACAGGATATATCTTATTTTCATCAAGATAAGCATATTTAAGAGTATCAGGTAATGGTTTAAGCTCACACATGGGATCACCCTTGGGTGGAGGAGGATCCCCTAGAATTTCGACAGGCAAGTTGTGTTTCAAAATTGGTCCCTGTTTAAAGAATACTTCATCTATTTCCCTTCTTTCATTCATAAACATATCATTTTCATGGTCTAGCAAATATTGTTCTAAAGGATCATTAGGAGGCACGGAAATAGAAGCAAGACCAATAATTTCATCTTTACTAGGCAATTCTTTATCATGGGGTTGTCTACGAAATTTAGCAAAATTAAAATCATGAGACATACCCCCTAAACCAACAGAAACAATATCCTTTTGTAGTCTATCTTAGCACTAACAATATTCAAGAAGGGTCTACCAAATATAATGGGACAAAAGTTATCTTGTGGGGATGCAAGAACAAGAAAATCAGTAGGATATTTAATTTTCCCACACAAGACTTCAACATCACTAACAATCCCAACCGGTGAGATAGTATATCTATTAGCAAGCTTAATAGTAACATTAATATCTTCTATCTCAGTAGGTGCAATATCATGCATAATTTCTTCATATAAGGTATAAGGTATTGCACTGACACTAGAACCCATATCACATAAACCATGATAACCGTGATCTCCTATTTTAACAGAAACAATAGGCATGCCAACAACAGGTCTATGTTTATCTTTAGTATCGGGTTTAGCAATTCTAGCAGCTCCATCACAGAAGTAAATAACATGCCCATCAATATTATCAACCAAGAGATATTTAACCATAGCAATACTAGGTTCAACTTTAATTTTCTCAGAGGGTTTGGGTGTTCTAATATTACTTTTGTTGACCACAGTTGAAGCTTTAGCATGATCCTTTATTCTAACAGGGAAAGGTGGTTTCTCAATATGAGCGGTAGGAACAATAGGATCAACATTATAAGTGATAGTCCTTTCTTCAACTTTAATAGGTTCAACTACTTTTACTTCAATGGGAGGATGATATTTAAACCACTTCTCCTTAGGGAGATCAACATGAGTAGCAAAGGATTCACAGAAAGAAGCTAGTATCTCAGAGTCAAGTCCATATTTAGTGCTAAATTCATGAAAAGCATCGGTATCCATAAAAGATTTAACACAATCAAACTTAGGTGTTATACCTGACTCCTTAACTTTGTCGAGTTCCCAATCTTTAGATTTGCGTTTAATTCTTTCCAATAAATCCCATTTGAATTCAATAGTCTTCATCATAAAAGAACCAGTGCAAGAAGTATCGAGCATGGAGCGATTATTGAGAGAAAGCCGAGCATAAAACTTTTGAATAATATTTTCTCTTGAGAGCTCATGATTGGGGCAGGAATATAAAATTGCCTTAAGCCTCCCCAAGCTTGAGCGATGCTTTCTCCTTCGTGAGGCCAAAAATTATATATATAATTACAATCATGATGAACCAGATGCATAGGATAAAACTTCTGATGAAATTCCAATTTCAAATGGTTGTAGTTCCATGATCCAATATCATCGCATAGCCTAAACCATGTCAATGACTTTCCCTTCAAATATAAAGGGAAGACCTTCTTCTTGATAACATCCTCAGGCATACCTGCAAGCTTAAATAATCCACAAACTTCATCCAGATAGATTAGGTGGAAATTGGGATGCAATGTTCCATCTCCTGTAAAAGGATTAGCTAGCAGTTTCTCTATCATACCCGAAGGAATTTCAAAGTAAACATTTTCAGTAGGTTTAGTAGGTTGAGGAGCAACTCTTTGCTCTACTGGTCGGGGTGAAGATACCCCGATTAAGCCCCTCAAAGGACTACTTTCCATAGTAACAAGTGACAGTAAATTTCAGCACACTATATAAATTTTTCCTTACCAAATTCCACCTACCAAAGGCGCTTCACTCCCCCAGAAACGGTGCCAGAAAAGTGTATTAATGACCCACAAGTATAGGGGATCTATCATAGTCCTTTCGATAAGTAAGAGTGTCGAACCCAACGAGGAGCAGAAGGAAATGACAAGCGGTTTTCAGTAAGGTATTCTCTGCAAACACTGAAATTATCGATGACAAATAGTTTTGTGATAAGGTAATTTGTAACGGGTAACAAGTAACAAAAGTAAACAAGGTGCATCAAGGTGGCCTAATCCTTTTTGTAGCAAAGGACAAGCCTGGACAAACTCTTATATAAAGGAAAGCGCTCCCGAGGACACATGGGAATTATCGTCAAGCTAGTTTTCATCACGCTCATATGATTCGCGTTCGTTACTTTGATAATTTGATATGTGGGTGGACTAGTGCTTGGGTACTTCCCTTCCTTGGACAAGCATCCCACTTATGATTAACCCCTCTTGCAAGCATCCTCAACTACAAAAGAAGTATTAAGGTAAACCTAACCATAGCATGAAACATATGGATCCAACTCAACCCCTCACGAAGCAACGCATAAACTAGGGTTTAAGCTTCTGTCACTCTAGCAACCCATCATCTACTTATTAATTCCCAACGCCTTCCCCTAGGCCCAAACAATGGTGAAGTGTCATGTAGTCGACGTTCACATAACACCACTAGAGGGATGACAACATACATCTCATCAAAATATCGAACGAATACAAAATTCACATGACTACTTATAGCAAGACTTCTCCCATGTCCTCAGGAACAAACGTAACTACTCACAAATCATATTCATGTTCATAATCAGAGGGGTATTAATATGCATAAAGGATCTGAACATATGATCTTCCACCAAATAAACCAACTAGCATCAACTACAAGGAGTAATCAACACTACTAGCAACCCACAGGTACCAATCTGAGGTTTTGAGAGAAAGATTGGATATAACAGATGAACTAGGGTTTGAGAGGAGATGGTGCTGGTGAAGATGTTGATGGAGATTGACCCCCTCCCGATGAGATGACGATGGTGATGATGATTTCCCCCTCCCAGAGGGATGTTTCCCCGGCAGAACAGCTTCGCCGGAGCCCTAGATTTGTTTTGCCAGGTTCCGCCTCGAGACGGCGACGCTTCATCCCGAAAGCTTCCTTTTGTTTTTTCCAGGGCAAAAGACTTCATATAGCAAAATATGGGCACCGGAGGCCTGCCAGGGGGGCCCACGAGACAGGGGGCGCGCCCAAGGGGTAGGGCGCGTCCCCCACCCTCGTGGATGGTGGGTGGCTCCCCTCTAGTGCTTTCTTCGCCCAATATTTTTTATATATTCCAAAGCTGACTTCCGTGGAGTTTCAGGACTTTTGGAATTGTGCGGAATAGGTGTCTAATATTTGCTCCTTCTCCAGCCCAGAATTCCAGTTGTCGGCATTCTCCCTCTTCGTGCAAACCTTGTAAAATAAGAGAGAAAAGGAATAAGTATTGTGACATAATGTGTAATGACAGCCCAGAATGCAATAAATATCGATATAAAAGCATGATGCAAAATGGACGTATCAACTCCCCCAAGCTTAGACCTCGCTTGTCCTTAAGCGAAAGCCGAGATCGAATAATATGTCCACATGTTTAGAAATAGAGGTGTCGATAAAATAAAATACAGACATGAGGGCATCATGATCATTCTTAGAACATCAACATATATATATATTGTCATATGATCTCTTATGCTAAAGTAACAATTCAATCACAATTTCAAGTATGAATCATAAACTTCATTGAGAACCAACAAACTCTAATCTCAGTCATTGACGCAATTGCAATTTGTCATAACATCAGAAAGAGTCAATAAGAGCTTTTCAGCAAGTCCACATACTCAACCATCATTTAGTCTTTCACAATTGCTAACACTCATGCGATATTTATGGTTATGAAGTTTTAATCGGACACAGAGAAAGATAGGGCTTATAGTTTTGCCTCCCAACCTTTTACCTCAAGGGTAATGTCAACAATAATATTTCATGAAAACTCACATCAAATTAGCTATATATATCAGGATCTTTCCAACACATTGTGCTTGCCAAAGGATAAAATGTAAAAAGGAAAGGTGAAGATCACCGTGACTCTTATATGAAGTATAAGACAAGAATAAAAGATAGGCCCTTTGCAGAGGGAAGCAGAGGTTGTCATGTGCTTTTATGGTTGGATGCACAAAATCTAAATGCAAAAGAACGTCACTTTATATTGCCACTTGTGATATGGACCTTTATTATGCAGTCCATCGCTTTTATTTCTTCCACATCACAAGATCGCATAAAGCTTATTTTCTCCGCACTAATAAATCACAAGATCATATTGTGACATAATGTGTAATAACAGCCCATAATGCAATAAATATCGATATAAAAGCATGATGCAAAATGGACGTATCAACTCCCCCAAGCTTAGACCTCGCTTGTCCTCAAGCGGAAGCCGATAACAAAAAATATGTCCACATGTTTAGAGATGGAGGTGTCGATAAAATAAAATACGGACATGAGGGCATCAAGATCATTCTTAGAACAACAACATATAAATATATATATATATATATTGTCATATGATTTCTTATGCTAAAGTAACAATCTATTCACAATGCGAAGTATGAATCAGAAACTTCATTGAAAACTAACAAACTATAATCTCAGTCATTGAAGCAATTGCAATTTATCATAACATCGGAAAGAGTGAATATAAGAGCTTTTCAGCAAGTCCACATACTCAACTATCATTTAGACTTTCACAATTGCTAACACTCACGTAATACTTATTAGTATGAAGCTTTAATCGGACACAGAGAAAGATAGGAGCTTATAGTTTTGCCTCCCAACCTTTTACCTCAAGGGTAATGTCAACAATAATAGTTTATGAAAACCCACATCCAATTAGCTATATATATCAGGATCTTTCCAACACACAGTGCTTGCCAAAGTATAAAATTTAAAGTGAAGATCACCATGACTCTTGTATAAAGTATAGGACAAAAATAAAAGATAGGCCCTTCGCAGAGGGAAGAAGAGGTTGTCATGTGTATTTATGATTGGATGCACGAAATCTTAATGCAAAAGAACGTCACTTTATATTGCCACTTGTGATATGGACCTTTATTATGCAGTCCGTTAATTTTATTTCTTCCACATCAGAAGATCGTATAAAGCTTATTTTCTCCACACTAGTAGATCATACATATTTAGAGAGCAATTTTTATTGCTTGCAACAATGAAAACTTACTTGAAGGATCTTACTCAATCCATAGGTAGATATGGTGGACTCTCATGGCAAAACTGGGTTTAAGGATATTTGGAAGCACAAGTAGTATCTCTACTTGGTGCGAAGAATTTGGCTAGCATAAGGGGGAAAGGCAAGCTCAACATGTTGGATGATCCATGACAATATAATTTATTCGGATGTAAGAAAACATAACCCATTACGTTGTCTTCCTTGTCCAACATAAACCTTTTAGCATGTCATATTTTAATGAGTGCTCACAATCATAAAATATGTCCAAGATAGTATATTTATATGTGAAAACCTCTCTTTCTTTATTACTTCCTATTAATTGCAACGATGACTAAAACTATGTTTGTCAACTCTCAACAACTTTTATTCATCATACGCCCTATATGTGAAGTCATGACTCTCCATAAGATAAATATGATCTCTTTATTTCTTTTTATTCCTTCTCTTTTTTCTCAAGATCATAGCAAGATAACCGAGCCCTTGACTCAAAACTAATCTTTATTATATATAGCTCACGGACTCGATTACATAGAAGGATCATAAAGCAAAACCCAAAACTAGATCATACTCGTATCTATGCTCCCACTCACTTTCTTGTAAATACAGGCTTCTCCAAAAGTCTCTATGATACCATATGCTTTGATCACACTATCAAAGTGTATATTCCAACTCCGAGAGGCTTGCACCAGTCCATAAATGGATCGCTGGAGCTTGCAGACTTTGTTAGCACCTTTCGGATCGACAAAACCTTGTAGTTGCATCATATACAACTCTTCTTTAAGATATCCATTAAGGAATGCAGTTTTGACATCCATTTGCCAAATTTCATAATCATAAAATGCGGAAATTGCTAACATGATTCGAATAGACTTTAAGAATAGATACGAGTAAGAAACTCTCATCGTAGTCAACACCTTGAACTTGTCGAAAACCTTTTGCGACAATTCGAGCTTTGTAGATAGTAACACTACTATCAGCGTCCGTCTTCCTCTTGAAGATCCATTTAATCTCAATGGCTCGCCTATCATCGGGCAAGTCAATCAAAGTCCATACTTTGTTCTCATACATGGATCTCATCTCAGATTTCATGGCCTCAAGCCGTTTCGCAGAATCTGGGCTCATCATCGCTTCCTCATAGTTCCTAGGTTCATCATGGTCAAGTAACATGACCTCCAGAACAGGATTACCATACCACTCTGGTGTGGATCATACTTTAGTTGACCTACAAGGTTCGGTAGTAACTTGATCTGAAGTTTCATGATCATCATCATTAGCATCCTCATTGATTGGTGTAGGAATCACTGAAACTGATTTCTGTGACGAACTACTTTCCAATTCAGGAGAAGGTACAATTACCTCATCAAGTTCTACTTTCCTCCCACTCACTTCTTTCGGGAGAAACTCCTTCTCTAGAAAGGGTCCATTCTTAGCAACGAATATCATGCCTTCAGATCTGTGATAGAAGGTGTACCCAACAGTATCCTTTGGGTATCCTATGAAGACACATTTCTCCGATTTGGGTTCGAGCTTATCAGGTTGAAGCTTTTTCACAGAAGCATCGCAACCCCAAACTTTAAGAAACGACAGCTTAGGTTTCTTGCCAAACCACAATTCATATGGTGTCGTCTCACCTGATTTAGATGATGCCCTATTTAACGTGAATGCAGCCGTCTCTAAAGCATAACCCCAAAATGATAGTGGTAAATCAGTAAGAGACATCATAGATCGCACCATATCCAATAAAGTATGGTTATGACGTTCGGACACACCATTACGTTGTGGTGTTCCAGGTGGCGTGAGTTGCGAAACTATTCCACATTGTTTCAAATGAAGACCAAACTCATAACTCAAATATTCACCTCCACGATCAGATCGTAGAATCTTTATTTTCTTGTTACGATGATTTTCCACTTCACTCTGAAATTCTTTGAACTTTTCAAATGTTTTAGACTTATGTTTCATCAAGTAGATATACCCATATCTGCTCAAATCATATGTGAAGGTCAGAAAATAACGATACCCGCCGCGATCGTCAACACTCATCGGACCGCATACATTAGTATGTATTATTTCCAATAAGTCAGTTGCTCGCTCCATTGTTCCGGAGAATGGAGTCTTAGTCATCTTGCCCATGAGGCATGGTTCACAAGCATGAAGTGATTCCAAAAGTCCATCGGCATGGAGTTTCTTCATGCGCTTTACACTAATATGACCTAAACGGCAGTGCCACAAATAAGTTGCACTATCATTATTAACCTTGCATCTTTTGAATTCAATAGTATGAATATGTGTATCACTACAATCGAGATTCAACAAAAATATACCACTCATCAAGGGTACATGGCCATCAAAGATATTACTCGTATAAATAGAACAATCATTATTCTTCGATTTAAATGAATAACCGTCTCTCATCAAATAAGATCCAGATATAATGTTCATGCTCAACGCTGGCACCAAATAACAATTATTTAGGTCTAAAACTAATCCCAATGGTAGATGTAGAGGTAGCGTGCCGACAGCGCTCACATCGACTTTGGAACCATTTCCCACGTGCATCGTCACCTCATCCTTAGCCAACCTTCGTTTAATAAGTAGCCTCTATCTCGAGTTGCAAATATGAGCAATAGAACCAATATCAAATACCCAGGCGCTACTACGAGCATTAGTAAGGTACACATCAATAACATGTATATCAAATATACCTTTCACTTTGCCATCCTTCTTATCCGCCAAATACTTGGGGCAGTTCCGCTTCCAGTGACCAGCCCATTTGCAGTAGAAGCACTCAGTCTCAGGCTTACATCCAGACTTGGGCTTCTTCACTTGAGCAGCAACTTGCTTGTCGTTTCTTCTTGAAGTTCCCCTTCTTTCCTTTGCCCTTTTTCTTGAAACTAGTGCTTTTGTTAACCATCGACACTTGATGCTCCTTCTTGATTTCTACCTCCGCAGCCTTTAGCATTGCGAAGAGCTCGGGAATTGTCTTATCCATCCCTTGCATATTATAGTTCATCACAAAGCTTTTGTAGCTTGGTGGCAGTGATTGAAGAACTCTGTCAATGACACTATCATCAGGAAGATTAACTCCCAGTTGAGTCAAGTGGTTGTGGTACCCAGACATTCTGCGTATATGTTCACTGACAGAACTATTCTCCTCCATTTTGCAGCTAGAGAATCTTATTGGAGACTTCATATCTCTCAATTCGGGCATTTGCTTGAAATATTAACTTCAACTCCTGGAACATCTCATATGATCCATGATGTTCAAAACGTCTTTGAAATCCCGATTCTAAGCCGTAAAGCAAGGCACACTGAACTATCGAGTAGTCGTCAACTTTGCTCTGCCAGACGTTCACAATGTCTGGAGTTGCTCCTGCAATGGGTCTTGCACTAAGTGGTGCTTCTAGGACGTAATTCTTCTGTGTAGCAATGAGGATAATCCTCAAGTTACGAACCCAGTTCGTGTAGTTGCTACCACCATCTTTCAACTTAGCTTTCTCTAGGAACGCATTAAAATTCAAGAGAACGGTAGCACAGGCCATTGATCTACAACAACATAGACATGCAAATACTATCAGGTACTAAGTTCATGATAAATTAAAGTTCAATTAATCATATTACTTAAGAACTCCCACTTAGATAGGCATCCCTCTAGTCATCTAAATGATCACGTGATCCATATCAACTAAACCATGTCCGATCATTACGTGAGATGGAGTAGTTTTCAATGGTGAACATCACTATGTTGATCATATCTACTATATGATTCACGTTCGACCTTTGTTCCGAGGCCATATCTGCATATGCTAGGCTCATCAAGTTTAACCCGAGTATTATGCACGTGCAAAACTGGCTTGCACCCGTTGTATGTGAACGTAGAGCTTATCACACCCGATCATCACGTGGTGTCTCGGCACAACGAACTGTAGCAACGGTGCATACTCAGGGAGAACACTTGTACCTTAAAATTTAGTGAGCGATCATCTTATAATGCTACCGTCGTACTAAGCAAAATAAGATGCATAAAACATAAACATCACATGCAATATAAATATGTGACATGATATGGCCATCATCATCTTGTGCCTTTGATCTCCATCTGCAAAGCATCGTCATGATCTCCATCGTCACCGGCTTCACACCTTGATCTCCATCCTAGCATCATTGTCGTCTCGCCAATATTGCTTCCATGACTATCGCTATCGCTTAGTGATAAAGTAAAGCAATTAAATGGCGATTGCATTTCATACAATAAAGTGACAACCATAAGGCACCTGCCAGTTGCCGATAACTTCTACAAAACATGATCATCTCATACAATAATTTATATCTCATCACGTCTTGACCATATCACATCACAACATGCCCTGCAAAAACAAGTTAGACATCCTCTACTTTGTTGTTGCAAGTTTTACGTGGCTGCTATTGGCTTCTAGCAAGAACCGTTCTTACCTACGCATCAAAACCACAACGATTTTTCATCAAGTGTGTTGTTTTAACCTTCAACAAGGACCGGCCGTAGTCAAACTTGATTCAACTAAAGTTGGAGAAACAGACATCCGCCAGCCACCTGTGTGCGAAGCACATTGGTAGAACCAGTCTCATGAACGCGGTCATGTAAAGTCGGTTCGGGTCGCTTCATCCAATAATACCGCCGAATCAAAGTAAGACGTTGGTGGTAAGAAGAATGACTATTATCGCCCACAACTCTTTGTGTTCTACTCGTGCATATAACATCTACGCATAGACCTGGCTCGGATGCCACTGTTAGGGAACGCAGTATTTCAAAAAGAATCCTATGATCATGCATGATCTATCTAGGAGATGCATAACAACGTGAGGGGAGAGTGTGTCTACGTACCCTCATAGACCGAAAGAGGAAGCGTTTAGTAACGCGGTTGATGTAGTCGAACGTCTTCACGATCCAACTGATCCTAGCACCGAACGTACGACACCTCCGTGTTCAGCACACATTCAACATGATGACGTCCCTCGAGCTCTTGAACCAATTGAGGACTAGGGAGAGTTCCTTCAGCCCGACGGCGTGGCGACGGTGATGATGAAGTTACCGGCGCAGGGCTTCACCTAAGCACTACGACGATATGACCGAGGTGTGTAACTATGGAGGGGGGCACCGCACATGGCTAAGAGAAGACTTGGTGTGTCTTTGGGGTGCCCCCTCCCACGTATATAAAGGAGGGGGGAAGAGGAGGCCGGCCCAAGGGGGCGCCAAAGGGGGGAGTCCTACTTGGGCTCCCGGTCCAAGTAGGATTCCCCCCTTTCCTATTCCAACTAGGAGAAGGAGGGAAGGAGGAAGAGGGGAGAAGGAAAGAGGGGGGTGTCGGTGTCAAAACCGGCGGATCTCGGGTAGGGGGTACCGAACTGTGCATCTGAGGTTGATGGTGACAGGAGACAGGGAACACAATGTTTACCCAGGTTCAGGCCTTCTCAATGGAGGTAAAATCCTACGTCCTGCTAGATTAGTATTGATGAGTATGGGGGTTACAAGAGTTGATCTACCACGAGATCGTAATGGCTAAAACCCTAGAAGTCTAGCCTATCGGATTGTGATCGTCCCTATGGACGAAACCCTCAGTTTATATAGACACCGGAGGGAACTAGGGTTGTACAAAGTCAGTCACATATAAAGGAAATAGTACATCCGGCAACCTAGCTTGCCATCTACATAAAGGAGAGTCCTATCCGGACAAAGGAGAAAAGTCTTCTATTTGTATCTTCATGGCCCAATAGTCCGGCCCATGTCCAACAGGCCGGCCGCCCGAGGACCCCTTAGTCCAGGACTCCCTTAGTAGCCCCCAAACCAGACTTCAATGACGAGGTGTCCGGTGCGCAGATTGTCTTCGGCATTGCAAAGCGGGTTCCCCCTCTGATTACTTCAAAGTCCCTGACTTAAAGAGCGGTATTCGGCTTTTCCATTTAATGTTGCACCCATCGGCTTCCACGCCTTCCTGACTTTAGCTTCCACGTGGCGAGCGAATACGAGAGGTCGGGGTATTTTTGCACATACCACCCTGACCATACAAGAGAGGTGCCTATTTAAAGAGAATAGATCTCAGATCCATTCCACACCCTGCGAAAAAATCCTCAGAGCTCGCTAAGAGGAACCACTCCAACATGGCTAGCGCTCCTAGCTCTTTCTCTCGTCCCCACGGCTCCGAAAAAGGTGATTGGGAGAGATGCTTCGTATCTCACGGTCAGCTGACGAAGCTGCAAAAACAGGCCTTTCTTCCTCCCGTGGATCTAGTCCCCGTCCGAGCAGGATTGACGTCCTTCAACGGCGGGGTTCAGGAGGAGAATTTCCCCAATCCGTCTAGGGGGAATGAGTATGCTTCATTCCCTTCTTGCTAAGAGGCATCGGATTTCCAATCCATCCCTTCCTCCGAGGACTTCTGGAGTATTATGGCCTCCAACTGCACAGTTTCACTCCCGCCTCCATACTGCACATCGCGGGTTATGTTGCTCTATGCGAGCTATTTCTGGGCTGTGAGGCCCATTTTGAATTATGGAGAAAACTGTTCTGCCTCGTCCCTCGTAATCAAGGGGGATCAATATTCGAAGTGGGAGGAGCCGAAGTGTGGCGTATCGCCAGGACCGGATACCTGTCCGGCACGCCGAAGAAGGCTTCCAAAGAGTGGCCTTCCGAATGGTTCTATATTGGTGATGTCGCTCTTCCTGACCCAGTCCGAATGGGTCTCCTCGAATTTTCAAGCGCTCCATTGAAGAAACGCCATAGCTGGCATCCTCGGAGCCTCGAGGAGGAGTGTCGGTGTCAAAACCGGCGGATCTCGGGTAGGGGGTCCCGAACTGTGCGTCTAGGCGGATGGTAACAGGAGGCAGGGGACACGATGTTTTACCCAGGTTCGGGCCCTCTTGATGGAGGTAAAACCATACGTCCTGCTTGATTAATATTGATGATATGGGTAGTACAAGAGTAGATCTACCATGACATCAGAGAGGCTAAACCCTAGAAGCTAGCCTATCGTATGATTGTTGTTCTGTATTGTATATCTATCGACTAGCCTGGCCTCGGTTTATATAATGCACCGGAGGCCTAGGATAACAAGAGTCCTAGCCGAATACGCCGGTGGGGAGAAGTCCTTGTCTTGATCGCCAAGTCTTGTGGAATCTTCCTTGTATGCGGTAGCCGTCCGAACTGGCCCATGAGTATACGGCCACGAGGGTCCTCGGCCCAATCTAATAGATCGGGAGACGACGTGGTGAGTACCCCCTAGTCTAGGACACCGTCAGTAGCCCCCTGAACCGGTCTTCAAGTTAGGGACGCTCCTCGATTCTTCCGAACTGTTCTTCATCTTCGGTTGCCGGTCTTGAAAACTGGTTCAACAAATCTTCTTTATCTTCGATCTTGAGGATCGCCGAAATGCATTCGACGAGTTTACACGTCGGGTATCCGAGGAGCCCCTTTAAGTTTCCGGCCTTTATCAATGCCTTGTTTATTTTTATGCCACACCTCGGGTTTGAAGTTGTTCCCGGGAGGCAGGGTCCTCTTGCGTCCGAGCTCCAACGTCGGACTGCATTCGAGGTATCTTTTGCAGCCGAGCACCAACGCCGGACCGCTTCCCAGCTCTAGCGCCGGAATGTATCCGAGCTCCAACGCCGGACTATGTATCCGAGCTCCAACGCCGGACTGTATATCCGAGCTCCAACACCGAAATATATCCGAGCTCCAACGCCGGACTGTGTCCAGGCTCCAATGCCGGACTATATCCGAGGTGTCATATCACCTTGGTTCAAAAAAGTTGAAGGAGTTTAGCCGAGCTTAATGTCGGAAATGCCCTCTGTGGAGCCAGCCACTAGCGCCCGAGCTTTATGCCGGACTGCTTCTGAGGTGGTGCACCACCCCGACTATGGGTCGATTTTTTGTCAATATTTTTTATTGGTGCAATTTATTCTCTGCCGAGATATATAGCCAGTAGCCCTCAAGGTGTGTATCGGTCTAAAACCCGAGATGCACATGAAGGATGACATAAGACCGCTGATCCCAGTAGCCGCTGAGACTCGGGTTGATTTGCAAAATCGGCCTGAGGATCAAGTCCTAGCTCGGCAGAATACTTCGGGACACAAAAGCGGCGTGCTCAGTCCTCAAGACTCAGGTTGGGTGCGGCCGACCAACCTGAGGATCAAAATCTCCTCGGAAACTATATTGCACATAAAATTTTCTGCATTGGACAAGCAATGCAGTAGCCCCCGAGACACTGGTCGGGTGGCAACACCAGATCAGGGGATCGATGTGCCCCTTTAATATTTGTAAATAATAAGCCCAAAGCCCAGTAGCCCCCGAGCCTTAATGCGGGCATGGGTGGCCGAATTAAGGATCAATATCCATAGTAAAATCACAAATTATGTGTAATGACTCTATGTATCCAAGTACTTTACGTCATTAATGATCGGATCCGCATTGTACAAAACTTTGTTGACCGACCATCGGCTTCCACCTCCTTGGCCAGTAGTCGAGGAGTGTTTGTCCTACTTTATAAAGCCTTTATGAGGGCAAAGATTTACGACAAACAAGGCAATCTGGCCACATGGTTTTATAAACAAAGGTACGCAGAGAGATATGTTATATTACTGTTTAACAGAAGAAATGTATTCCAAAGAAAATAGTCCCGCTATCGGTTCCTTTCTTTGGGTTGTCATGCTAAGCATGATCATGAAACCTCAGCTCGAATGTAAGAGCAAAATATCGAGGATTTAGTTTGGGAGGCCAATTAATAGCCCCCGGTAGTGTTCGGCGACAGTCGAGGTCAAGTCGTAAACACTTCGGCCAATGTTATGAATGGCCCGTCATAGTCATCGGATCGCTGACCAGTTTACGCTTATTGTGACAGTCAGTTTTCGGCTTTCTCCACTAAGGTGCTTAACCATGTGAGCTGGAAGAACAATCGCAGTGGTTCTCCCTTTGCACGCCTAGCCGAACAAAACGGAACATAGGAAGCAAGTGCAGGAGCCGGGCAACCCAACTATTGACCGAAGACACAATTCGAAACTGATGCATATATAGCAATATCTGAGAATGTTTTTGCCGAATCCCTAAAGGTGTCCGGTGTTGCACTGCGAGACTAATGCTGGAAAAGCACAAATAGTTTAAAAGTGCCAAAAAGCTTGGAAAACCAAGAAACGTTAGTAAAAACATGACGTCCAAACAAGATCAAATGTCCGGTGCCAATCCGAAAATTGGTCTTAGAAAAAAGAAGTGCTTCTGTCGTCCTTTAACATGACACATCCTATCTCAAGACTTCGAGCGGGTCAGCCTACGGCTTCAACCTCCTATCTCGAGGGCGGAGTACTTCTCATTAGGCCAGTTTAGCAAACTAAACTCTAGCGGCTTTGAGAGAGAAATTAGGCTCCCCAGCTAGTGACCGCACACTCGCGTCGAAAAAAGGAGTGATAAATAATAATAATAGAACTTTGCAACGACTGAGAAGAAGAACACTTATTATAAAACGGCTCAAATAAACTTAAGAGCCCCCAAGGTACTTGGGTAGAAGAATGATTGCATGTACCGAAGTACTTATATCATATCTATGTTCAACCAAACTTTAAACGCGTCTTAACCGACCGTCGGCTTCTCCCTCTTTGGTTAAGGACCGAAAAGTGTTATGTACTCCATCGCTCGAGAATATCGATGGTGTTTCCAATAACCAGGCAATCAGGCCATAAGGCTGTAACAGACAAAGCGCGCTCAGGGAACTTATGCTATATTACTGCGAAGAGTAAGAAGCATCTTCGAAGAAAATAGTACCCCCACCGATACCTTTCTTCGGTGCTCATTGTTATTATGAGACTTGTGCAATAGATTTTTTGTACTCATGAGTTCCGTTGTGTGCCGACCATCATTGAATAACTATAAGAGCGCTAGCTTTCGGCTTCACCCAGTCTGAGGTCCGGCTCGGGTGACCCGATCGTGACAATCGCAGAGGTGCTCCCTTTACTCCCTAGCCGAACAATCGGGAACGTAGGGGTAAACACAGGAGCGAGGAAACCCAGCTTGCAAATCGCTTAAGTCAATGTGGTGCATATTGTGGCGTAATACACGAACAAGGAACGAAGCCGTACAAGTATAATCATATGCAACAGGAAAAGCTTCATAAAGGAAGGCCCCAAGTAAACGGGTATTTGAATTTATGCGTCAAAAACAAAGTTTGGACAAGGAAATTTTTTAGAAGCAACTTTTTTCCAAAAAAGTATAATGCTAGGTCGAACCGAACGCAAGTTAGAAATTAAAGCTTTGAGCATGAAAGCGACTTAGCTGGTTAATGTGTTCGGTATTGATGACGCGGTCCGATCTTGATGCGGGGCAAGGTTCCATCCCTCAAGCCGGTCCCGAGGTGGCGGAGCGGAGATCTTGACACGCCGAAGTGGTGACATAGCACGATCAATGCAGACCGGCAGAGTGACGCCGAAGTCCCCGGATCATTTTCCTGTGCACAAAAAATAGTGCAAACCAGAGATAATAGTAATAATGATAATTTAAAAAAATCGTTGCATAATAAATAATTTATGCAAAGTGAGTAATAAAAGAAATATGGCCTGGCACCGAAGTCAAGTCGATGTAGGGCGTCGGCGTGATGCGGTAAAGGCGTGGCAAAGCCTGAATTCGCATGTCGGTCCGAGCTCCGAGTGCGGCGTTCGCCGGACTATGTAAGGAAACTGACCGAACCACCATGTGACTGTCGTTAATGCAGCCACCATTTGATAGACCTGTGTACATATGACGGACAAACCAGAGTAATAATTCCTTGGGAAAAATGAACCCAAACAAGCAAAAAATACTGGGATTAATAGCACCTGGTTTATTTGTTGTAGCAATCCGAAGGAAGGTGATTCCTAAAATTGGGACCCATTCCGCACACCCATTGCCTGATGGGCGATAAAACGACGGCATGGCAATGCTGGTAAAGGTTGACTCGCCGAGGCAAAGCCCTCGGCCCAGCTAACGTGACGGAGCTGGTCGGCTAGTGACGCCGAAGTGTCCGGAGTAGGTTGATGAAGAGATGGTGAAGCCCCCGGTCCAGCCGAGATGTCAAAGCCTCGATGTCAGCCGATGAGTCGAAGTAGGTCGGTGTGATGGACACCAGCTTGAAGAAGCAATAGTGCGGCCCTGTCGATGCCGGTCGTGACGTGGTCGATGCCGGCTTGATGAAGCGACCGTGCGGCGATGCCGGTATGCCCGCTCTGTGTAATCCGTGGGGCGGCGATGTTGGTGATGATTTATCCTTCGCGATGCCGGGCTCTTGTTCGGCTTGCCGAGATGATGATCCAAAGAAGTTGAGCTCGGCTCAACAAAGTGACGCCGTGTCTAGCGCAGGTCGGCAGCCATGGAGTAATATTGCCGGACTGGTTTGACACCACCATGATGTTGAAGATCATGTTCAAAAGATCTAACAGTTAGTGGGATGTGTTCGGGAACAAAACACAATACCCCATACAAAACTTCCTTCAAAAGGGATGTCCGAAATCCTGTTCATAAAAAAGATGAACTCAGGTTGGATTCGCTTTTGTGCAGAAAACAGATCCGAAAAGTGATGCACTAATCGGAAGGTTCCCGGAGTTTGGACGGTCGGATCGAGCCGAAATTTTGAGAGGTGGTAGATATAGGAATTCCGCAGCCGATCAACGGTTGGATCTTCCAAAGGACGTCCGAGCTAGAAGCTGAAGACCACGCCCTAAACTCATCCAAATTCCCATCTAGATTTGACAGGGCTCCGGTATATTGTGGATTGCCAGAGATTCCTCCGTCGGAACTCGACGAAATTTTCCAGGGTTGTTGTAGACTCAATTCCGCACAATTCCACCAAAGCGATCGTCAAAGCGATACTCGAGGAGGTGGTGGTGGCAGATACGAGTTCGCTGTCTAGAAAAACAGCACGGTCGCTTGAGGGCAATGTTCACGTTGAGCCCCCGAGCTCCATAGATGATTTCTCCGTGATCTTGATAGAGATCGGAGTTGATGTTTGATGAAGGCCCTCGTCCGGACATGGTGATCCGAACACGGGGCGCAATTCTTGGTCGAACCAAGGTGACCAGTCGAGCTGGTGACGAAGATGCCGAAGTCGCAGTTGATCTGCAGGCGAGCCATCGATCCTTTTGTCGATCACACAGCGGAACTCTCAATGGAAGCACCAATGTCGGTGTCAAAACCGGCGGATATCGGGTAGGGGGTCCCGAACTGTGCGTCTAGGCGGATGGTAACAGGAGGCAGGGGACACGATGTTTTACCCAGGTTCGGGCCCTCTTGATGGAGGTAAAACCCTACGTCCTGCTTGATTAATATTGATGATATGGGTAGTACAAGAGTAGATCTACCACGAGATCAGAGAGGCTAAACCCTAGAAGCTAGCCTATCGTATGATTGTTGTTCTGTATTGTATATCTATCGACTAGCCTGGCCTCGGTTTATATAATGCACCGGAGGCCTAGGATAACAAGAGTCCTAGCCGAATACGCCGGTGGGGAGAAGTCCTTGTCTTGATCGCCAAGTCTTGTGGAATCTTCCTTGTATGCGGTAGCCGTCTGAACTGGCCCATGAGTATACGGCCACGGGGGTCCTCGGCCCAATCTAATAGATTGGGAGACGACGTGGTGAGTACCCCCTAGTCTAGGACACCATCAAGGAGGATAGCGCGGAAGTCAGTCAGTTGATGGGCAAGATTAAGACGCTCGCCTAGTCCAGATTATCAATAATCGAGGTAATGGCGATCTCCATAGTGCGGGGCGTCCAACCACTCCAACACAGAGGGCTTCCCATGTGGCACTATAATGGGGAAGATGACGCCTCACGCTGCGGTCGGAAAGGTCCGAAAACCCCCGCCGCTTTGGCCAAAATATTGGTCGAACTGTTTAAATGGGAGGAGGAGTTCACTCGTCTCCAATGTCGAGATGGATTTTCCATGTATAATCCTCCTAGCTGGGTAAGCTCTAATCCACCATTTTACTCCTCTCCCTGAATCATTTTTGATGGACAATAACCTATCCACTTGCAACAGGAATGGCAGAAGGCTACCGAGGGGATCCATAGCCCCGCCCCCAGCCAGAGGGTCACAACCGGGACCTTGACCCCAGATTCGAAGAAGATCTGGACATATTTGTGGAGCTCGAGGATGGAGTATTCCATCAGACGAGCTACGATGGTACGGAAACCCATCATCGCCGATTACCCCGGCCTCCTCCCTACTTTGCATGTAAGTAATTTAAAAGACACATTCTTCGAAAGAGTTTCCTTATTATACCTCACCCACCGCACTATTTCGTGTTCCAAAGGGGAGGCGCTCGACGTCACAACGTGCACCGGAAGCGTCTCCGAGGAGAGCGGCGCCCGCATCGAGCACATCTTCGAAGAGGAAGGCAAATGATAATACGGTAGAACCCTCATCAAAGAGGTAAGGCTTTCTTTTAAAGAATACATCTTCTGATCGCCACATGAAATCGTGATGCCATTTGCCGCATTCTATCAAGAAAAGTGTCTGCCGGACTATGTCCAGGGATCCTGCCGGTCGTGCCTCCACTAGCCAGGTTCCAGACCCTGCCCTAAGGACGGGGGCTAACACGGGAGTGGCATCGAACTGTCCTTCCGCAGAGGATTCAGATGATATGTCCGTCACGAACTCTGAAGTGGAGAGCGCCATGAATCATCATCGTCGGAGGGCCGCTCTCTATGACCCCAGCTTTTCAAAGGAGGCATTCGATGCCTTCAGCTCGGCCGATGCGTACATCCGAGCTGCTCGGGATGGGCTTGCCAGATCCACGGACCAGCATCTAAAAGATATGCGGGTAAGTGTAAATTTAATAATCATACACCAGTGGCCCACGAGACTTAAAGCAGGTGATACAACTGATTTAAGGATCATTGTATAATCAGGCACTTATGGAGAACAATAACCTATTGTCTCAAGAGCTGGAAAAATGTCAGACTCAACTAACTGTGGCTACCACCGAATTGGAAAAATCCAAGGGGGCACCACCTGGTAACGTTTCTCCCCAGCGGAAAGAAGTATAATCATACACCAGTTATATTAACACTTGTGTTTCTGCTGACAGAAGCAGTAGAGCAATTGAGAGGGAAACTGAAGGACGCCCAGGCTGGTGAACAAGAGGCCAAAAGGCAACATGCGGCAGGCGAGCGTGTGCTGACCCGGGTCAGGGATGAGAGGAACAAGCTGCAGGACTCTCATACTCAACTGGGCGAAGAACTAAAAGATGTTCGAGCCCAACTAGCTGACGCCGTCAAGGAGAATAAGAGGCTACATGGCGGCATATTCAGTATGCGTTTCAAACTTGCCTCCCTATAATTCGGCGAGGACCGGAACTGACAGATTTATGTCTGCAGGTATGCTGACTGGCCGTCCCGAGGAACAAATGTATGGATCTCAAGGCGACCTGCTACAAGAGCTGTCCCAGATGCACGAGTGAGTTCGGTAGGCAATGCGTAGTGTTGCCAAGGCCTTATAGCCATCTGCCTCTCCTCCAGGAGGTATGGCGTAGCTCGTGGAGCTGTTCAAAGGGGCACGGCGGCGTATTCGATGATGGAAGATATTAGCCTGTCGGGATGGTGCGCGAGAGGCCTGGGCCATGGTAAAAACACGGTATACCAAGCTTGATCCGAATCATATGGCCCGGGTCGGACCACTAGGGTTAGATGAGAAAGAAATTCCCGTTAATTTGGTATATGACCAAGTAAAAGTAGCTGCCAAATATTCCCAACAGGATTATAAGCTAGACAGCCTATTGGACGGTATAGAGGAGGAAGTTTTTGAGTCCAAGTGACTATGTACTTTCCTTAATATATTTGTTCCTAGCCAGATTGTAAAATGATTTTCATGGCCGACCTTTTCGCTTCGACCTCTGGACCCGAAGGTGCGGAGTATTTCCGAATACTCGAGTGGTAAAATAGACCGGGGTATGCGTGGAAACTAGGCATAGGGGTCATAGTTGCTTGAACAAACAAGTTGTATCTGGCTAGCTATGTTATATTACATTGTGATTATAAGAAACATCTTCCAGAGAGAATAGTTCCGTTAAGGGTTCCTTTCCCTGGGTGTGCATGCGTTAATATGCATGTCCGAACTGTGATTGAAAACATCGCAGTATAGGTAACATCTAGGGGTTCATAGTGGAAGAAATGTAAAACATCTTTAGTCCGCCGGCCGAATATTCCCTTCAGAACGCTAGCTTTCGGCTTCACCCAGTCTGAGGTACACATCCGGATGACCCGGCAGTAACAATCACAGAGGTGCTCCCTTTATGCCCTAGCCGAACTAACGGGAATGTAGGGCATAAGCACAGGAGCCAGGCAACCCATCTTGGCCAAAACTTAAGTCATATCGATGCATATAAGGGCGAAGAAAAGGTACATATGAGGAAAAAACACATATGTGATGAGCTTGATGCTCGAAAAATAACGATAATAAGCTTCTGTGCAAGAAGCCCCCATGTATAATGGACGTACACATTTGAGAATGTGTACGCCATAGGTGTATAGTTTAGCCGCACGAAAGCTTTAAGGCTAATAAAAGAGGGCGAAAAGAGAGGATAAAAAATAATGTAAACAATAGGGAGGAGGAAGCAAACGAAGGGTTCGATGCTAGGCATAAAATCTTCGGAGTCTAGCCACATTCCAGGGGTTTGGTTCGAGGTGGTTGTCTGATGCATCACACAAGCGGTATGCTCCTCCAGTGAGAACTTCGTCAATGATGAAGGGACCCTCCAACTTGGGCTTGAGTTTGTCCTTTTTCTTCTTCGGCAAGCGTAGAACGAGTTCGCCAACATTGTAAGTCTTGGCTCGTACTTCTCTGCTTTGATATCTGCGGGTCTGCTGTTGATAAAATGCGGAACGGGCATTTGCAAAGTCGCGCTCCTCCAGGGCATCTAAGCTGCCTTGCCGATCAAGCTCGGCCTCTCTCTCTTTGTACATGTGCACTCGAGGTGAGTCATGAATAATGTCGCAGGGTAACACAACCTCTGCGCCGTACACCATGAAGGAAGGTGTATATCCGGTAGTGCGATTGGGCGTGGTCCGCAGCCCCCAGAGTACGGAGTCGAACTCCTCAACCCAGTGCTTGTATTATTCTTTCAAAGACCGCACTAGCCTGGGTTTGATGCCACTCATAATAAGACCATTGGCTTGTTCGACTTGACCGTTTGTTTGCGGATGATAGACATAGGCGTAATCGAGCTTAATGCCTAGATTAGCACACCAGGCTTTCACCTCATCGGCTGTAAAATTAGAGCCGTTGTCGGTGATGATGTTGTGTGGGACACCATAATGGTGCACAACACCGGATATAAAGTCTATCACTGGTCCAGCTTCAGCCGTTTTAACTGGTTTGGCCTCTATCCACATAGTGAACTTATCTACCATGACTAGCAGATATTTTTTCTTATGGCTGCCTCCTTTAAGGCTAATAGAAGAGGGTGAAAAGAGAGGATAAAAAATAATGTAAACAATAGGGAGGAGGAAGCAAACGAAGGGTTCGGTGCTAGGCATAGAATCTTTGGAGTCTGGCCACATTCCAGGGGTTTGGTTCGAGGCGGTTGTCTGATGCATCACGCAAGCGGTACGCTCCTCCAGTGAGAACTTCGTCAATGATGAAGGGACCCTCCCACTTGGGCTTGAGTTTGTCCTTTTTATTCTCCGGCAAGCGTAGAACGAGTCGCCAACATTGTAAGTCTTGGCTTGTACTTCTCTGCTTTGATATTTGTGGGCCTGCTGTTGATAAAATGTGAAACAGGCTTTTGCAACGTCGCACTCCTCCTCCAGGGCATCTAAGTTGTCCCGCCGATCAAGATCGGCCTCTCTCTCTTCGTACATGCGCACTCGAGGTGAGTCATGAATAATGTCACAGGGTAACATAGCCTCTGTGCCGTACACCATGAAGAAAGGTGTATATTCGGTAGTGCGATTGGGCATGGTCCGCAGCCCCCAAAGTATGGAGTCGAGCTCCTCAACCCAGTGCTTGTCTGATTCTTTCAAAGACCGCACTAGCCTGGGTTTGATGCCGCTCATAATAAGACCATTGGCTCATTCGACTTGACCGTTTGTTTGCAGATGATAGACGGAGGCGTAATCGAGCTTAATGCCTAGATTAGCACACCAGGCTTTCACCTCATCGGCTGTAAAATTAGAACCGTTGTCGGTGATGATGCTGTGTGGGACACTGTAACGGTGCACAACACCGGATATAAAGTCTATCATTGGTCCAGCTTCGGCCGTTTTAACTGGTTTGGCCTCTATCCACTTAGTGAACTTATCTACCATGACTAGCAGATATTTTTTTCTTATAGTTGCCTCCTTTAAGGGGTCCAACCATGTCAAGCCCCCAGACCGCGAAAGGCCAAGTGATGGGGATTGTTTGTAGAGCAGTGGGTGGCATATGGCTTCGGTTGGCGAAAAGTTGGCATCCGACGCAACGTTCGACAAGGTCTTGAGCATCTGCTCGGGCCGTCGGCCAATAGAAGCATGTACGGAAGGCCTTGCTTACAAGGGCCCGAGCTGCAGTGTGGTGACCACCGAGACCGGCATGAATCTCAGCCAAGAGCCGCCGCCCCTCTTCCTCGGAGATACATCTTTGAAGTACTTCGGTAGCGCTTTTCTTGTAGAGTTCTCCTTTGTGTACCTTATAGGCTTTCGAACGCCGAACAATGCAGCGAGCCTCGTTCTGATCCTCAGGGAGCTCTCGCCTATTGAGGTAGGCCAAGAAGGGTTCGGTCCATGGGGCAATGACTGCCATGATAAGATGGGCTGACGGTGTTATTTCGGTGGTTGTGCCTCCGATGATATCGGTATGTTTGGAATCTAGGGTTATGGTCGGATCCGGACTGACATTGCCTCTCTCCCCTTCCCACACCACGGATGTCTTGAAAAGCCTTTCCAAAAAGATGTTAGGTGGGACGGGGTCGCGCTTGGCGCTGATGCGAGCAAGGACATCCGCCGCTTGATTACTTTCTCGAGCCAAATGGTGAAACTCAAGCCCCTCGAACCGAGCCGACATTTTTGAGAACGGCATTACGGTAGGCCGCCATCTTCGGGTCCTTGGCATCAAAATCTCCATTTATTTGAGATATCGGGCGGTTCGAGTCCCCGCGCATTTCCAGGCGTTGTATGCCCATGGAGACAGCCATCCGAAGACCATGCAATAAGGCCTTGTATTCGGCTGCATTGTTGGAGTATGTATATAATATTTGGAGTACGTAATGAATTGTATCTCCAGTGGGGGATGTTAAGACAACGCCCGTCCCTAAGCCCGCTAGCATTTTGGAACCATCGAAGTGCATGACCTAGTTGGAATATGTGTCGTACTCTTTAGGGAGTTCGGCTTCTGTCCATTCGGCGACGAAGTCTGCCAGTACTTGGGATTTGATGGCCTAGTGTGGCTTATATGTTATATCAAATGGGAGGAGCTCAATGTCCCACTTGGCAATCCGGCCCGTGGCGTCGCGATTGTTTATTATGTCGTTCAGTGGAACTTTGGAAGCCACCGTGATCGAGCACTCTTGGAAATAGTGTCGTAGCTTCCAGGATGCCATGAAGACCGCGTATGCTATCTTTTGATAATGAGAGTATCGGGATTTGCATGGAGTTAGGACAGTGGATACGTAGTATACCGGCTTCTGGAGCGGGAATTTGTGTCCGCCCTCCTCTCGTTCAACGACGAGTACTGCACTCACCACCTGGTGTGTTGCAGATATGTATAATAACATTGGTTCGCTGACGCTTGGCGCGGCTAGGATTGGGTTGCTTGCTAAAAGAGCCTTTATCTCTTCCAATCCAGTTGTTGCTGCATCTGTCCACTCGAAGTGATCGGTGCGTCGGAGAAGCCGGTAAAGTGGCAATGCTTTTTCTCCTAGTCTAGAGGTAAAGCGGCTTAAAGCTGCCACGCATCCAGCTAGTTTTGGGGCATGTTTAAGGTCTGTTGGTGTAGCCAGTTGTGATAAAGCTCGGATTTTGGGTGGATTTGCCTCGATTCCTCTACTGGAAACAATAGCCCAGTAGTTTTCCAAAGGGGATGCCGAAAACACATTTTTTCCAGATTGAGCTTAATGTCATATGTTCGGAGATTGTCGAATGTGAGACGTAAGTCATCTATTGATGACTCGACGCACTTAGTCTTGATGACGACATCGTCCACATATGCTTCAACTGTCTTGCCGATTTGTTTCTCGAGGCATGTTTGAATCATGCGTTCGTAGGTGGCGCCGGCGTTTTTGAGCCCAAAGGGCATAGTGTTGAAGCAGAAAGGCCCGTATGGGGTAATAAATGTTGTTGCGGCTTGGTCGGATTCCTTCATTTTAATTTGATGGTATCCGGAATACGCATCGAGGAAACATAGTGAGTCGTGTCCTGCAGTGGCATCAATAATTTGATCGACGCGGGGGAGGGGGAATGGATCCTTAGGGCAAGCTTTGTTGAGGTCTTTGAAATCAACACACAAGCGCCAGGATTTATCCTTCTTTGGCACCATTACCAGGCTTGCAAGCCAGTCCGGATGTTTTATTTCTCTGATGAATCCGGCCTCAATTAGCTTGGCTAGCTCCTCCCCCATAGCTTGTCGTTTGGGTTCGGAAAAGCACCGCAGTGTTTGCTTAACTGGCTTGTATCCCTTCAATATATTGAGGCTGTGCTCAGCCAACCTGCGTGGGATTCCTGGCATATCAGAAGGGTGCCAGGCGAATATGTCCCAATTCTCGCGTAGGAACGCTCGTAGTGCGGCGTCCACCATTGGGTCCAGCTGTGCACCGATGGAGGCTGTCTTCTTTGGGTCCGTCGGGTGGACTTGAAATTTGACTATTTCATCTGCTGGCTTGAAGGAGGTGGATTTGGAGTGCTTGTTGAGGATTACGTCGTCCCTATCCACCGTTGGGCGTAGCGCAGTTAACTCTTCGGCTGCAAGGGCCTCAGAGAGTGCCTCAAGGGCCAGTGAGGCTGTTTTGTTTTCGGCGCGAAGGGCTATATCCGGATCACTAGCGAGAGTGATAATACCGTTGGGACTGGGCATTTTGAGCTTCATATACCCGTAATGAGGTATGGCTTGAAAGCGTCTGAATGCATCTTGCCCCACCAGGGCATGGTATCCACTATTGAAAGGGGACACTTGGAAGGTTATCTCTTCGGACCGATAGTTCTCCAGCGTGCTGAATACCAAGTCAAGTGTGATTTTTCCCGTGCGTTGTGCCTCCCGACTGGGAATAATTCCTTGGAAGGTCATGCTACTTTGCTCGATACGGCTCCTATCTATTTCCATTTTACTGAGTGTATCCTCGTAGATGAGGTTTAATCCGCTGCCGCCGTCCATGAGTACCTTGGTGAGTCGAAAGCCGTCCACAATTTGCTTGAGGACCAAGGCGGCTAGTGCCCGGACTGACCGGATTTTTGGTTCGTCACTGGCATTTAAAGTTATGGCCATGTCGTTCCAAGGATTTATTGTTGCAACTTGACAGACTTCGGTGAGGTTGCGGAGTGCCCTTTTGCGCCGATTGTTTGAAGCGGAAGTCTAGAAGACCGTCAATACTCTGTGGTCGTCGTGTTCCAGGGGGAGTTGTTCCGAGGTATTTTTGGTGAGGATATCCTCGCCACTCTTGGCCACTTGCCGGAGTATCCAACATGCTCTAAGGCTGTGGGTAGGTGTGGTATCTGGTATTGTGTGTATTTTGCACAGCCTATCGAGCCATCCCTCTAGAACGGTTCCGCTCCCCGTAATGGGTTTGGATTTCTTTACTGCTGTGCCGGGCGCCCCGTGAGGGTGCATCCTTTTTGTCCGGACGGAAGGTTGAGTGGGAGCTGGCGGTTCCCAACGAGCTGCCTGAGTGTTCCAGGCGCTTTCC
Source organism: Triticum urartu (assembly GCF_003073215.2). NCBI lineage: Eukaryota > Viridiplantae > Streptophyta > Magnoliopsida > Poales > Poaceae > Triticum > Triticum urartu. The sequence continues at coordinate 540,250,150 of NC_053023.1, forward strand.
ATTGCGCAGTACTTCTGTATTATGGTTAACAAGTCAGCGAAGTGTAATATGTGACGGCGGTTGATAGCGTTGAGGATTCCTTCGTCCATACAATTACTGTGGAATATTTAGATCGCGTCTTCATCGCGGCAATCCTTGATCTTGTTCTTGACAAGGAGGAATCTGGCCCAAAAGTGATGGACTGTTTCCTGAGACTGTTGCCGTAGGTATGTGAGATCGCGTATATCTGGGTGGGTGGGTGGATTTAAGTCTGAACCCTGACCCAATTTGAGATCCGGAGTTTCAGAAATTTCTGAGCTGAATAGTTCGGGCTCCGGGAGATCGACCGATTTTTCAGGTCTACCGTATGATTCCAAGTTCAGAGGACAAGGCATGTCATTCCGTGGACAGGTATCCGGCTCTGTGAGCTCGGAGCTACGAACATAGTTCGTCCTCAGTATAGAGGGATATTTGTTGTTTTGCTCCTCCACTACCGCTATCTGATGGGTGATTGATGGAGATTTGATTTCTCTTTGATCGGGTTTAAGCCCAATCCGACCGTAGTCTGTAGCGACCCCCAAGGCCGCAATGCGATCCAGGAGTTCTTTCAAGGACGATAATTCCATTGGACCCATTTGTTTGGAGTATTTGGAGTCAATTCAGAGGTGATTTTCGATGACCCGAGAAGTCATCGTCGGCTCACCGGCCGAACGGGCGGTCATGATAAAGCCACCCAACCGGAGGGTTTGGCCTGAGGCCAGGGCTCCATCGGTGGTGATGTTGTTCTTGATCATGAGGTGGGCCATCAACCCTGACTTCGACGTCACAGTGGAACTCTCAATGAAAGCATCAATGTCGGTGTCAAAACCGGCGGATCTCAGGTAGGGGGTCCCGAATTGTGCGTCTGAGGTTGATGGTAACAGGAGAGAGGGAACACAATGTTTACCCAGGTTCGGGCCCTCTCAATGGAGGTAAAACCCTACGTCCTGCTAGATTAATATTGATGAGTATGGGACTACAAGAGTTGATCTACCACGAGATCGTAATGGCTAAAACCCTAGAAGTCTAGCCTATCTGATTGTGATCGTCCCTACAGACGAAACCCTCCGATTTATATAGACACCAGAGGGAACTAGGGTCGTACAAAGTCGGTTACATAGAAAGGAAATAGTACATACGGCTACCTAGCTTGCCATCTACGTAAAGGAGAGTCCTATCCGGACACAGGAGAAAAGTCTTCTATATTGTATCTTCATGGCCCAATAGTCTGGCGCATGTCCAACAGGGCGGCCGCCCGAGGACCCCTTAGTCCAGGACTCCCTCAGGGGGCGCCGCCCCCTCCTGGTCCAATTCGGACCAGCCATGGGGGGAGGTGGCCACCCCTTGAGGCCCTTGTCTCCTTTCCACTAAATCCCATTAAGGCCCACTACTTCCCCGGGGAGTTCCAGTAACCTCCTGATACTCGGAAAAATACCCGAAACATTTCAGAACCATTCTGGTGTCCGAATATAACCTTCCAATATATTGATCTTTACCTCTCGACCATTTCGAGACTCCTCGTCATGTCTGTGATCTCATCAGGGACTCCGAACAAACTTTGGTCATCAAATCACATAACTCATAATATAAATCGTCATCGAACGTTAAGCGTGCGGACCCTACGGGTTCGAGAACTATGTAGACATGACCGAGACACATCTTCGGTCAATAACCAATAGCGGAACCCGGATGCTCATATTGGTTCCTACATATTCGACGAAGATCTTTATCGGTCAAACTGCATAACAACATACATTGTTCCCTTTGTCATAGATGTGTTACTTGCCCGAGATTCGATCGTCGGTATCTTCATACCTAGTTCAATCTCGTTACTGGCAAGTCTCTTTACTCATTTCGTAATGCATCTTCCCGTAAATAACTCATTAGTCACATTGCTTGCCAGGCTTATAGTGATGTGCATTACCGTGAGGGCCCAGAGATACCTCTCCGATACACGGAGTGACAAATCCTAATCTCGATCTATGCCAACTCAACAAACACCATAGGAGACATTTGTAGAGCATCTTTATAATCACCCAGTTACGTTGTGACGTTTGATAGCACACAAGGTGTTCCTCCGGTATTTGGGAGTTGCATAATATCATAGTCAAAAGAACATGTATAAGTCATGATGAAAGCAATAGCAGTAAAACTAAACGATCATTATGCTAAGCTAACTGGTGGGTCTTGTCCATCACATCATTCTCTAATGATGTGACCCCATTCATCAAATGACAACACATGTCCATGGTTAGGAAACTTAACCATCTTTGATTAACGAGCTAGTCTAGTAGAGGCATACTAGGGACACTGTGTCTATGTATTCACACATGTACTAAGTTTCCGGTTAATACAATTATAGCATGAATAATAAACATTTATCATGATATAAGGAAATATAAATAACAACTTTATTATTGCCTCTAGGGCATATTTCCTTCAAGATGATGTTGTGATATTAGCCTGATGAGAGCCTAATAATAAACATATAATTATTAATCAATTACCGGGATGCAAAAACAAACAACTTGCTATCAAACTAATAATGAAAAAAAGAACTCATAGTCCATAATCCACCTAGCAAAAGTCCATGCTCTCCATGTCATGGACACGATTTTATACATAAAAATAGTTTCTATGAGAAAAAAATGTTAGCAAAAAAATTCAACCCTTAGGTCTATTCATGAACTTAATTTCGGATATGATATCCAGGATGGAACAACAAATCAATCTTATAGTTAGAGGTAATTTCTAATTTGACTAACCTCCTAGTATAATGAGTTGCTTACCTTTTTGCCAGACAATGTAGTATGTTAATTGTGCACCCTATATTATTGTATCATTTTAAACAAGTTAAGAAACAATCAACTAGGTGTACATCTACAAACTTCTAAGCTGCTAGCACAACACAAAAGGGCCTTAAGACATACATATAAAAGCAAATAATTAGGGGGTTTCAGTTGCATCACCACAACACTCGCAAAATACAGTGTCACCGATAGAAATTACAAGTGAACACTAGTAGTGGTGAAGAAAAGTCATGTATAAGTAATTCAGTTTGCTCCATCATAACTAAGAGTTGTTAATTTCATTCTCATAGAGAAAGAAAAAGACTTGCTAGATGTTATAAAACAGTGGACACCATTCCTAATGGTCGGACATACCTATTGAGAGGCCGCTGAAGCAGTCTACAAGGAATTGAAAGGATAGTAGCATCAAACAATATTTTTGTAATTTTAGCCAGCCTTTTATTGCTCATTGTAGTAATGAAAAGATGAAATGTCTATAGACTACAGTAAAAAATTGAATCGACAACTTTATCCACCAGGTATGCTGATGTTGACCCAGAATCTACAATAGTATGGTGTGGTGGCGGAGCTATGTGCATGCCAAGGGGCCATTGCCCCCCCCAACCTGTTGGGGAATGCAGTATTTCAAAAAAAAATCATATGCACACGCAAGATCCATCTAGGTGATGCATAGAAATGAGAGGGGAGAGTGTGTCCACGTACCCTCGTAGACCGAAAGCAGAAGCGTTTGACAACGTGGTTGATGTAGTCGAACTTCTTCTCGTTTGTGTTCTACTCATGCATATAATATCTACACATAGACCTCGCTCGGATGCCACTGTTGGGGAACACAGTATTCGAAAAAAATTCCTACACACACGCAAGATCTATCTAGGTGATGCATAGCAACGAGAGGGGAGAGTGTGTCCACGTACCCTTGTAGACCGAAAGTGGAAGTCATAAGTAACGCGGTTGATGTAGTCGAACGTCTTCGCAATCCAACCGATCAAGTACTAAACGGACGGCAGCTCCGCGATCTGCACACGTTCAGCTCGGTGACGTCCCTCGTACTCTTGATCCAGCTGAGGCCGAGGGAGAGTTTCGTCAGCGCGACGGTGTGATGACGGTGATGATGAAGTTACCGACGCAGGGCTTCGACTAAGCACTACAACGATATGACCGAGGTGGAAATCTGTGGAGGGGGGCACCGCACACGGCTAAAAAATGAACTTATGTGTCTATGGGGTGCCCCCTCCCCGTATATAAAGGAGTGCAGGAGGGGAGGGCCGGCCCTCTGTATGGCGCGCCCCAAGGGGGATTCCTACTCCTAGTAGGAGTAGGTCCCCCCCCTTCCCTAGTTGGAGTAGGAGAAGAAGGAAAAGGAGAAGGAGAGAAGGAAAGGGGGCTACCCCCTCCCCAATTTGGATTGGGCTTGGGCCCCCCCCACTTGGTCGCTTCCTTCTCTCTCCCACCATGGCCCATTGACTCCCGGGGGGGGGTTCTGCTAACCCCCCGGTACTCCGGTTATTGCCCGAACTTATCCGAAACCATTCCGGTGTCCAAACATATCCTTCCAATATATCATCTTTATGTCTCGACCATTTTGAGAGTCCTCGTCATGTCCGTAATCACATCTGCGACTCCGAACTACCTTCGTTACATCAAAACACATAAACTCATAATACCGATCGTCATCGAACGTTAATCGTGCGGACCCTATGGGTTCGAGAACTATGTAGACATGACCGAGATTCACTTCCGGTCAATAACCAATAGCGGAACCTGGATGCTCATGTTGGTTCCTACATATTCTACGAAGATCTTTATCGGTCAAACCGCATAACAACATACGTTGTTCCCTTTGTCATCGGTATGTTACTTGCCCGAGATTCGATCGTCGGTATCTCAATACCTAGTTCAATCTCGTTACCGGCAAGTCTCTTTACTCGTTCCATAATGCATCATCCCGCAACTAACTCATTAGTCACATTGCTTGCATGGCTTATAGTGATGTGCATTACCGAGAGGGCCCAGAGATACCTCTCCGATACACGGAGTGACAGATCCTAATCTTGATCTAAGCCAACTCAACAAACACCATCGGAGACACCTATAGAGCATCTTTATACTCACCTAGTTACGTTGTGACATTTTGTCGGGGGTTGGGTGCGACATATGCCAAAGGATGGCTTATCATGGTGGGAGCAAGTAGAACGTCGCCGGTGCCCGGAAGCGGGATTAGGCGTAGACACGAACGCCGGCGTACTTTACCCAGGTTCGGGGCTCTCCTACGAGATAACACCCCTAGTACTGCTTCGCGAGGTCTCCGCATGATCAATAAGGCAAAGTGAGTACAAGGGTGCTCCTCGAGCTGTATGCTGGAGGTAGGAGAAGGCAAGGCTAGCTTTCTCCTTCCTATATCTCTGGTTTAGTTCTAATGGGTCCGAACCCTTTGCATGGGTGCCCTGGGGGATTTATATAGGCCTACCCCCAGGGGTACAAGGGTAATATGACTGGGCGCAGGCCCAACCGTCAGTCTCTTTGGCCGCCGACTGCTGGGGCCCACCGATTGGGGGGCCCCGCCGACTGGTCTGGTACGGAGCCGACAGGCCGTACCCGCCGCTTGGGGGTCTTGCCAGTGGCTGATCACTGTAGCCGCGCTTCTAATGACGCAGGCTTGGTCGAAGGATCATGGCTACAGCACCGCCGTCATGGCGGGCGATTACTGTAGCCACTCCCCGTCATGTCTGGTTAAGGGCGCGTGGGGGCCGTGGGATGAGCAGGCCGACTCCTAGGGGCCGACTCCCATCGGGTCCGATTGGTAGGGCTCTTCGCCGTCTTCTGGACTCTCGCTGACTGGTGGGGCCCGTCGTCCTTGGGCCGTACAAACAGGCTGTCGTGCGAGCAGGACTCCGCCTGCCTGTGATGATGTCAGGGCTGGCATGGCAACAGTGCCGCGCCGGGCGGGGCTCCTCGTCGGCACAGCGCACTGTGGCCGCGCCAGCCCCTAGGAAGGGGAGGGGATGGGCTGCACTATAGCCATCCCCTGTCCCGTCCCCCTCGGTGTGGGTACAGGCTTTCGAAGGGGCCGCGGGCCGCCTCCTCAGAGCCGGCTTCTCTGGAAGCCGCCTGGCAGGAGTCGGCTTGTCTTGACCTCGCCTTCTGGACTCGGCCATCTACGGGCAGCCGGCTATTTCTCCAGCCGGCTTCCAGAAGGCGGCTCTTTACCTTGGCATCCTGAGGGGCGCGGTCAGCCCGATGTCTTGAAAGGTTATGGGCGTCGGGTTAGCCTACCCGTGGCCCATTACTCCGATAGTAGTCCCCGAAGCTGGTGAGGCGCCGCGGGCGACTGGTCGAGGAGCCTCAGCAGTTTCCTTTCTCCGAGTGCTTGAGGCGAAGCTTCGTTCGACTTCTGTCGGGCGGACTGACAGGAGTCAGACTCGCCCAATCTGACTTGTCCAAAATTTTCGAACGCCTCAGCGGGATCCAAGTGGCATGATAGCTAAGCTTCCGGGCCACCGCCCGTTTCGGGCCTGTCACGTGGCGACGAGCGGCCGGGCCAGTCTGCCCACCCACGCGCGTGACGGGACACGCCTACAGGTGGGGCCCACCACTACCACGCCACAGCACGCGAGCGGATCCGCTGTGGCCGGGGTGGACGGTTGAGATTCCCGCAAAGTTACTACACGCAGTAACTCTACGCGATAAACATGGGGGCGTGGGGTAGTGGGCGCAGTAAATCCCACACCCGCCCCCTCGGCTTCGCAGCCCACTAGTTTATAAGTAGGGGGAGGAGGGGGAGCGGCAGAGCACGCGTGCCCCTCCTCCTCACTGCTTCCTCCTCTTCTTCCTCTCGCCGTGCCCCAAGCCACGCTGAGCGCCGCGCGTGATCCATTCCTGATGAGCTCTTCTTTCGCCGCCACGCCCCCCGCGGTGCACTCCGGCACCTGAGACGGTTCGGAGGTCCACGATGATCACATAGATTTCCTCCGCATGACACGGCGGCTGCCTAGCAAGGACTTCGTGAGGGTCCGCCTCGCGTCGAAGAAGGAAATCTTGCCGGCGCCGGAGGAGGGCGAGCGGGTCATCTTCCGCTCGCACTGCCTACGCGGCCTTGGCCTTCCGGCGAGTGGCTTCTTTCGCGCCTTTATCGAATTCTACGGTCTCCAGCCACACCACCTCACCCCCAACACGGTGGTGCTGATGTCCGCCTTCGTCACGTTGTGCGAAGGCTTCCTCGGCGTCCTCCCCACCATTGAGCTCTGGGGGGAGTTCTTCTACTCCAAGCTCGGCACCTAAGCCGCAGGCGTGCCGGCTCAGTGCGGCGCGTTCATCGTCGTGCGGCGGTCGGGGGCCAACAACCCGTTTCCCCCAATCTGGCAGATAAAGTCGGTGAATATGTGTTAGCGGTCATACTTCTACGTGAAGAGCGTCTTCGCGGAGGGCGGCTGGGTCAATCTGCCAACCTACGTGGCCGGCCCGCCGGCTGGGAGGCAGCCCAACTGGTCGTATCGGGCCAGGACGCTGACGCCTGCAGGAGCCGGCGCCATCGCATGACTTCGAGTGCTGACGCAGTCGGAGGGCCTGACCGGGCCGTATTTGCTGGTCGCCTTCGTGGCGTGCCGAGTGCTCCCACTCCAAAGTCGCCCCACATGATTTGCCAGATGAGCGGGCATCGGGACCCGAGTCGTCTGTGCACCAAGAAGATGCCTCACGTGGAGGTAGCCCATATGGTGAACTACCTTGCGAACTGCGAGCTCACGGGAGAGTGGCAGTTCGGCAAGGAGCCGTATTCACGCGCCAACCCTCCACCCATGGTGAGTTGTTTCTTTTCCTTTTTCTTTGACTCCTTTGCCGCCGAGTCCGTCTTGTCCAATCTAACCAATCGGCTTTGGTCAGAACCCCCTCCTCCATCCGGCATCCGGCACCGTGGGGCCGGCCCGCGAATTCCTCCCCGACCGGGCGGAGAGCAACATTGACGACCCCGACTTGGGGGTGGTGGCCTTGGAGGACGACGCCGAGGGAGGAAGCGGCGAAGTGGGCGGCCCGAGGCTCAGGGCCAGTTTCGAGGACTGGCCTGATGATGACGTGGAGGAGGTCGCCCCACGCCACTAGCCAGGAGCCGGCTAGCCCGGCGCGAGCTCTTCTGTCGCGCTGGACGCCCAAGGCGGCGCGAAGAAGCGCAGGGCCGCGCCGAGCATGTTCGGCAGCCGGCCGAAGAAGCCCAAGGGCTCGGCCGCGGCGACCAAGCGGGACGGGGCGGCCGCAAAGGCCCACCGCTTCCGCAAGGAAGTGAAGAAGCCGCTGCTGGTCTCCGCGTAAGTGCTACCTTTCTTGTGCTTTTATTTTTTCTTTTGTTGATCTTGTCTGAGTTTGTTTGCTTGTCACCCTTGGGTCCAGGGCTCCCCTCTCTCTTGACAAGGTCACTGCCGCCTCCATCGTGGGGTCGGTGGAGACTTCCGCCACCACTCGGCGGATTGACCCTGCCGCCGACCTCCGGGAGGCGACAGAGCGGAATGCACGAGAGGTGTGTGAAGAGCAGGAAGCCGCCCGCCTGAAGAAGGCGGAGGCTGAGAAGGCGGAGGCCGCCGCCAAGAAGAGACTGGCGGAGGCCGAGGCCGCCGACACGGTGAAGAAGCAAGCTGAAGAAGCCGCGCACCGCCAGTCGGCGGTTTTTGTTATTCCTCTGAACTCCGCGCCGCCACCTCCGGAGTTCACGGCACAGACTGGGGAGGCCGGCGGCGAGAACCCGGTCATGGAGAGGGATGGCGGAGACACCGCCATGCCGACGTGATCGTACCGCCACCGCCGCCATCTGGGAGCGCGCAAGGCGAGCAGCCGGCGGACCCGCCGGTGCCGCCGACTGAAGACGAGGTGGTGGAGGGCCTAGTTCTCCAGGTCGGCACGCCGACGCGTCGCCGTCTCATGAAGGCGGCTTCGGCGCCGCGCCCTCTAGAGGCCGGTGCCGCGAGCTCCACGATCCCGGACACCGAGGCAACGAGCGCCGCGCCCGCTGGGTGGGTGCGGGGAGGCGGGACGGGCCCATTGAACCGGGTGCTTCTGGACGTCCAAGCCAAGATCCGAGCCGAGGGCGATGCCATCAAGAACTGCACCAAGGCGTATCTGGCATCGCGAGAAGCCATCCGGGTACTTTCCCTTCTTCTTTGTCTCCGTTTTTTTTCCTCTCGGTGGGGGCGCGCCAGCGCACCCACTAGGTGTAGTCCTCGAGTTTCGGGCCGATTGCTGAGCAGGCGGCTCGGAACTCTGATCAGTGAGTTCCAAGTACTAACACTTTTCTGAAATTTTGTCACAGGACTACCACAATCTTCACGTGACCACCTTCAACGCCAACGTCGAGGAGCTGGCCAAGCAGACTGCCGACTTGTTGAAAAGCCGGAGTGAGTCTTCTTCCTTCTCTGCGGGGGCGCGCTGGCGCACCCGCGGGTTGTAGTCCCGGAGATTCGGGCTGACTGCTGAGCAGTCGGGCCGGATCTCCCCGGCGACTATTCTTTTTCTGTTGGTGACTCTTTCTTCACGGGGGCGCACTGGCACGCCCGCGGGCTGTAGTCTTCGCGATTCGGGCCGACTGCTGAGCAATCGGGCCGGATCTCCTCCGCGACTTTTCTTCCTTGTTGGTAACTAACGCCTTGTTCTCCTCTTTCTTCTGCAGAGGCCAACGCTGCCCTGCAGCAGCAGTTGGGCGAGGCCAACACTGCCCTATGCACCAAGGAGGAGGAGTGCGGCCAGCTGGCTGAGGAGCGCGACCAGCTGGTCACGCAGCTGGTGGAGCAGAAGGAGCTGCTCAAGAAGTCCCAGAAAGAGGCGGAGGACAAGGAGACCGCCCTCCTTGCCGAATTCGCGTCCGAGCGCTCCTCCTGGACTGACAAGGAGACGATGCTGTCCTCCGGCTTCCATGAGATCGAGGATCTTGTCGACGGTGAGCCTCTCCTCACTTTTCTTCTTTGAGCTGCCGGCTATTGGTCGAGCCGGCTTCTAATCTCTAATTTGGCTCTTGGCCTTCCTGTCCTGGCAGACTTCTTCCCTGGCCACTCGGACGCCGCCAACCAGGCCATCGAGGCTGATCGTGAAGGGCAGAGGGCGGATGGCGCAAAGATCGCCGCTGACTCCCCCCGAACCCTTAACAAGCAGATCCTAAGCATTGAGGCTCGTCTTCGGCCGGCTCACCGGATGCTGCGCCGGCTTCAACGTGTCGGCGCCCAAGCGATCGCCGCCCTGTGGCCGGACATGCAGGCACCGTGCACCCCAAGTCGGACTGCCAACTGGCTGGAGGTAGCGGTTGGCCGCCTTGAGGCCTGGAAGGGCTCTTCGGCCCGGGATGGAGCGCGCCGGGCCTTAGAGTTCATCAAGGCGTGGTATCCTGGGCTGAGTCTAGCCCAGCTAGCCATGTTCCGGCTAGAGGCTCAGGCGGAGTTGGAGGTCGTGGAAGATGACCTCGTCAAGCGCGCGGCGTCGATCGCCGAGTACACCGACACCAGCATCTTCGTCCCGGAGCAGGCTGAGAATGGCGACGAGGCGCCGCCGGAATGGTTCAGGATGAATCCGGCTGACGGCGAGGATTCAGCGGAGGTGATCGACTCTAGTGGCGAGGAAGAAGGCGGGGCGCAGGAGGAAGGCGAAGGGGAGGCGCCAGAGGTCGGAGCGGACGGCCAGCCTCAGCTCGACCGCGCCTCCAACAATGAGCCACGCCCAACCAAGCCGGCTACCACTGGAGGCGACCAAGCAGAGACTTCCCAGCCGGCCGCTCCACCAGTCGGCGCCGTCGATTCCGCCGTTCCACCAAGCCCGCCTGCTGCTTCCTAGGCTGCCACTTTACCTTTGTTTATACCTGCTTATCGGTCTCGATGAACTTTGTTAATGTTGCATAATTCCACCCCCGGGGTGTATCTTGAACTTCTGTTTGAAGATTGGCCAAAGGCCTTTGCTATGTAAATACATTCTAAGTTCTATCTCTCCTTGCCTGTTGCTCTTTGGCTTTTTTCCTTTGCCGCCTTCCCTTGGTTGCCGTCTTGCCAGTTAGACAGCCGCTCTGCGAACTGTTGCTGGATCAAGTACTTAGCTTCTTTGGGGAAGGCAAGTACTTAGCCATTTAGAGTTCTTTGGCAAGTTAAGTAGAACATGGCGAGTCGGCTGCTTAACAGTCGGTTGTGAGAGGCGGGAAGCTGGCTTAAACTATGCCCATGCTTGTGTCCTTAGCCATTTTTCATATGGGCACCCTTTCTACCTTACTCCTGCCCATCGTCCAATCGCTCTGCGAGCTGCGGCTTCTGGCAGGAGACGGCTTAGGTGCCACACATTACTTGTCCGGCTGTAGGAAGCATTTCGTAGTGCAAGGCGGCAAGTCCCCGGGCCGACTAGTCGGACCCGGTGCCAAGTGGCATAAAAACTAACATACTTATGGGTGTAATTCTTATCATATAGATAAAAGAGGGCAGTCCCCGAGCTCGTCTCGGGGGACCCGGAGTCTTCGTACTTAATACAAAAGGTAGCATGCTACATACTACTTTAACTATAAAATCTTCGGAGGAGGTTTGCATTCCACGGTCGTTCCGTCTCCTTGCCGGAGTCGTCCCTCTTGCATGCTCGAGGCTTCTGAGCGTCGATCAGGTAGTAGGAGTCGTTGCCTAGCACTTTGCTGATGACGAAGGGGCCTTCCCAAGGCGCTGGGAGCTTGTGCTGACCGGCTGTTCGCTGGATCAGCCGGAGCACAAGGTCTCCCTCTTGGAAAGATCTCGGCTTGACCTTCCAGTTATAATATCGGCGCAGGCTCTGCTAGTAGATGCTGGACCGACTGAGTGCCAATAGCTGGCCCTCTTCCAGCAGATCGACACCGTCTTGACATGCTTCTTCTGCCTCCTCTTTGGTGTACATGGTGACTCGAGGGGAGTCGAACTCTATGTCCGTTAGGATGACGGCTTCGGCACTGTAGACGAGGAAGAAGGGCGTGAAGCCGGTTGACTTGTTTGGAGTTGTGCGCAGGCTCCAGAGGATGGCCGGCAGCTCGTCGAGCCAACAGCCGGCCGAACGCTCCAGAGGCTCGACCAGTCGAGGCTTGATGCCGGACAAGATGAGGCTGTTTGCTCGCTCTACTTGTTCGTTTGACTACGGATGGGCAACGGACGCTAAGTCCAGTCTGATGCCCTGCGTCGCACAGAAACGGGCCAAGGTGCCTTTGGCAAAGTTTGTGCCATTGTCGGTGATGATACTGTGCGGTATGTCGTATCTGATGGTGATGTCGGAGATGAAAGTCACAGCAGTCGGACCGTTCAGCTTCTTGATTGGTTTGGCCTCTATCCACTTGGTGAACTTGTCCACCGTGACAAGTAGATGGGTCATGCCGCCTCGCGTTGTTTTGAATGGTCCCACCATGTCCAGGCCCCAGACAGCAAAGGGCCAGGCAATGGGAATAGTCCTGAGCGCAGAAGCTGGCTGATGTGGCTTGGAACAAAACTTCTGGCACCCTTTGCATTTTTGGACCAATTCCTTGGCGTCTTCAAGAGCAGTCGGCCAAAAGAAACCATGGCGGAAGGCTTTGGCGACGAGTGCTCTTGAAGCCACGTGGTGGCCACACTCGCCTTGATGGGTGTCTTTGAGAATCGCTTGGCCTTGCTTCGGCTCCACGCAGCACTAGTAGACACCAGTGACATTGCGCCTCACGAGCTCTCTGTTGACAATGGTGTAGGCTGCTGCCCGATGTTGCACTTGCCGGACCGAGATCTCATCAGCTGGTAGCTCTTTGTTCACCAAAAAATTGAGGATGGGCTGGGCCCATGAAGGTACTACGACTTCTGCAACTGTCAGGACTGCAACTTGGACAAGGGCGGCTGGGCCGGGAGGCGACGGGTTGGAGTCGGCAGCCGCTTGCTGTGTCGATGAAGTCCCCGGGCCGATTGGTGCAGTCCTCGGGCCGAGTTCTGAAGTCTCCGGGCTAGTCGCTGCAGTCCCCAGGCCGGGTGCGACTGCTGCGACCCCCGGGCCGTCTGTCAGAACTCCTGTGCCGGCTGATTGAGCTCTCAAGTCGGATCCAACTGCTTTAGGAGGAGCTGACACAAAGATAGAATCTAACTCTGGTGATGGCTTGACAGACGGTTTGAGAAGGCGCTGAAGGGCGACGCTGGTTGCTATTGCTTGACGGGTGGAGCCGATTCATGCCAGGGCATCTGCTTGGTCATTGTCGTTTCTTGGCACATGGAGAAACTCGCATCCCTCAAAATATCCACTGAGTTGTTGTACGAGGAAGCGGTAGCTCGCCATGTTTGCATCTTTGGCATCCCAGTCGCCTGACGACTGCTGGACCACCAAGTCGGAGTCCCCATAGCACAGGATCCGTCGAATGCCGAGCTCTTTGGCAAGCCAGAGCTCGTGAATGAGTACCTCGTATTCGGCGACGTTGTCGGAGGCGACAAAGTGGATTTGCAGCGCATATTTGAGCTTGTCGCCTTTGGGAGAAGCGAGGACGATGCCGGCTCCCAAGCCGGTGCGCATTTTGGAGCCGTCAAAATGCATCCGCCAATGGGTGGAGTCGGGCGCTGGCGGCAAGTACTGGGTCTCGGCCCAGTCGACGAGGAAGTCGGCCAGCGCTTGTGACTTGATGGCAGTGCGAGGCTGGTAGTAGATGGCGTAGGGGGCCAGATCTATGGCCCATTTGGCCACTCGGCCCGAAGCATCTCGGCTTCCAATGATCTCGGCCAGTGGAGCTATGCAGACCACAGTGACTGGATGCACTTGAAAGTACGGTTTGAATTTTTTGGCGGCAAAGTGCACGCCGTAGAACATCTTCTGGTAGTGGGGGTAGTTTTGCTTGGAGGTTGACAGTACTTCACTCAAATAATATACCGGTATCTGGACTGGTAGGGCTTTGCCTTCCTCCTTGTGCTCTACCACGATGACTGTGCTGACCACTCGGCTGGTGGCGGCGATGTATAGGAGCATGGGCTCCTTAGGAGTCGGAGCCGCCAGGACAGGTGGAGTAGTCAACATGTTCTTCAACTGGAGAAAAGCTTCATCAGCCTTGTGGTTCCACTCGAAAAATGTGGTCTTCTTCATGAGTTGGTATAGGGGGAGAGCCTTCTCGTCCAGCCGACTGATGAATCGGCTGATGGATGCCAAACAGCCGGTGAACTTCTGTACGTCCAGCAGTCGGCTGGATACTTCCATCCTCTCAATGGCCTTGATCTTCATAGGGTTGCATTCTATGCCGCGTTCGGGGACCAGGAAGCCAAGAAGTTGGCCGGCTGGTACTCCAAAGACGCATTTCTCGGGGTTGAGCTTGATTTGAAATCGGCGCAAGTTCTCAAAGGTCTCCTTGAGGTCTTCTAGCAGCGTTCCACGCTTCTCCGTCTTCACCACCACATCGTCCATGTAAACGTGGGCGTTTCTGCCGAGTTGCTTGAGGAGGCACTTCTGCATGCAACGTTGAAAGGTGGCGCCGGCATTCCTCAAGCCGAACGTCATAGTCAAGTAGCATAAGGCTCCAAATGGCGTGATGAAGGCGGTCTTCAGTCTGTCGGCCGGGTTCAACTTGATATGGTGGTATCCTGAATATGCATCCAAAAAACTCAACAGCTCGCATCCGGCTGTGGAGTCTATCACTTGGTCGATTCTTGGTAAAGCAAACGGGTCCTTGGGGCATGCTTTGTTGAGGCTGATGTAACCAATACACATACGCCACTGCTTGTTCTTCTTCAGCACAAGGACCGGGTTGGCCAACCACTCTGGAAAGAACACCTCCATGATGAAGCCGGCTGCCAGTAGCCGGGCAATTTCTTCTCTGACGACTCTTCTCTTCTCTTCTGACAGGCGGCGCAAGGGCTGCCTGACTGGCTTGGCATCAGACCGGACATGTAATTTGTGCTTGGCAAAATCCGTCAGGACACCTGGCATGTCTTTGGGGGACCATGCAAAGATGTCCCGATTCTCACGGAGGAAATCGACGAGTTCGCCTTCCTATTTGCTGTCGAGGTTTGTACCTATGACAGCGTACCTCTCCAGGTGCTCTGGGTCCAAGGGTATCTTCTTTGTTTCTTTGGCCGGCTTGAACGAGCCCTCAGCTTCTGACTCCTTGGGATCGGGCGACATCTCTGGCTACTTGCTTTCCATCGCCACAACCTGGTCAAGGAGCCGCTTCTCAGCTGCGATTACGAGGGACTCGGCCAATCGACTGCTCTCTGCTGTGCAGGTGGACGACTTCTTGTAGTCGCCAGCTATGGTCAGAATCCCCTTGGAACTCGGCATCTTCATCTTGAGGTAGGCATAGTGGGGGACAACCATGAACTTGGCCAGGGCAGGCCGGCCAAGTAATGCATGGTATGGGCTCTCAAGGTCCACCACTTCAAACCATACTGATTCTCGGCGGAAATGATCTTTGTCTCCAAAGAGGACGTCTATCAGAATCTTGCCGATTGGTGAGCAGGAAAGGCCAGGAACTATGCCATGGAATACTGTCCGGCTGGGCTGAAGCTGCCTCTGTCTGATTCCTAATTTCTCCATGGTATCCTTGTATAGGATGTTAATGTTGCTGCCGCCGTCTATCAGGACTCGGGAGAAGCGAGCTGCTCGCTTGTCCATGGCAAAGGTGGCGTCCAGAATCAGGGCATAGGAGCTGGGCTTAGCATCACCTCCGGGTGGTCAGCTCTGCTCCAGTTGATGGGCTTTTCAGACCAATGCATGAACTCTGGGGTCTCTGATGCTACCGCATTTACTTCTTGTTGCTGCAGCCGCCTGCTGCGTCGATCATCGGCCACACTGGTGAAGATGACATAGGCTCCATGCTCTTCTGGGTATTCGTCTTGTATTGCGCCGACTGGTCTGACCGCCGGCTGCTGGGGCGGGGGAGGAGGCGGCTGCCCAGCAGGCGGGGGAGGCATGAGGCCGTCTCCCTTGACGATCCTGGTGAGCCAGTGGCACTTCCGACTGGTGTGGTTGGACGGCTTCGCACCACTATGGAATTTGTAGGGAGCATCCAAAGTCTGCTCATATGAGAAAGCCGGCAACCAGTTGGGCTTGCCGCCCTTCTGTCGTTTGGGCGGAGGCGGCCCTTTCGGCTGCTGGTCTTCGACTGTTGCCACCTGCCGGCTGGTCGAAGCCGGCTGCGTGGCCTTGCGCTTGTGGTCGTTCTGTTGTTAGCGCTGACTGGCGTCTCCAGCCGGGGTTCGAGGAGCCTCAGGAGCCACCTTGCTAGTCGCACTAACTTGGATTTCTGGCTTCATGGAGGAGTCGGCCGTGGCATATTTGTCTGCTATGATCAGCAGCTCGTCGAGGGTCTCTAGCTCGTCGTTGAGGAGCTTGTGCTTGAGGAGGGTGCCCTCTCGGCACCCAGCGGTGAAGTATTCGATGGCCTGCACCTCGTGCACGCCCTCGCAGGAGTTACGGAGCTCGGCCCAGCGCGTGAGGTAGTCGCGAGTTGACTCGTTGGGGCCTTGCACGCACAAGGAAAGCTGGCGCGGTTTGAGAGGCCGCTTGTACGTGCTGGTGAAGTTGCGGACAAAGGCATCGGTGAAGTCGACCCAACTGTCGATGCTGCGGGGCTTAAAGCTGTTCAGCCAAGTCCGGGCCGTGCCCTGGAGCATGAGCGGAACATACTTCATGGCAACACGCTTGTTGCCGTTTGCTATGCTGACGGCTATGGAGTAGTCAACCAGCCAATCTTCCAGCTTCACAGGGCCAATGTATTTGGGCGTGTCTCTTGGGAGTGTGAACCCTCTGGGGAAAAGCTCGTCCCGAATGCGGGGGCCGAAACACGGTGGACCCAACTCATCTTCTTCTTCAAGCACCAGGGATCGGTGGAGACGGTCGATCCGGTGGCGGGCATCATTCTCTCCGACTCCCTCTCGGCGGTCAAGACGGTCGCCGAGTGTCGGGTGGTCAACAGGCGGTGGGGAGACTTGCCTTTCCTGCAAGGGGGAGGAGGCGGGCAGTCGTCCCATCGTTCCACTGCTCTTGGGCGGCCGTCTTGGTCACGCTCTATGGTGATACGAGTCCGATTGCGGCTAGCAGCCGGTTCCTTGTCTTTTCTTCCACGGACGCCACCGGTCAGCGTCCGAGATGTCGCGCCTTGGTCTCGGCGGGGATGCAGGTCGTCATTCTGCCAACCCAGCGCGTCGGTGCAGCAGCCGGCTTCGTTCTGCTCGGCAGCCGCGTCGAGGAGCCGCTGAACGCGCTCCGCCATCAAGCGACTCTCCTCGCCCTCAAACTTGTTCAGCTCGTGTGCTGCCGCTTGGGCAGCTCGGATGTTTTCCGCCGGCGTGGCGTAGATGGGGCGATCTGCCCCAAACAGGTTGGCGATGGCCACACCGCGCTGCTGGACTATGCCAAGGCGGCTGGGCCCGGTGGGAGCCGGCGTGCCACCCACAGCGCGGTCCATCTCGCGCTGATAGGCCTCCGACAGGCGTCTCATGCTGGCCAGCTTCTTGGCGCCTTCGACAAGATGAAGGCGGCGCGCCTCTAGAGTCTCAGTGTCGGCGTCTTCGGGAATGGGTGCGGTCAGGTCTTGTAGTGCCGCATCAAGCGGGTCGCGAGCACCTCCGTCGGAGTGCTCGCTGTGACCGATGAAAAGTACTTCCATGATGGTGCTTCCGCCGCTCTCCGCGCGAGGGAGTGGCTCGTTGTAGACCACCACGTTGGTGGGGAACGCGTCGAGCGACGCGGTGTCGGAGTCGACCAGCATCGGGTCGGTGGAGCCTACGGACTCCAAGTCCACAGCAAGCTCGCTGGCGACGTGGAGTTGGTCAAGGAGGCCGGCGAGGAGGCTCTCGGGGCCGCCTGTGCCCGCGTCGGATGCGGGCTCGTCGGAGAGGAGGACCTCGCTGACAAGATCAGCGAGGCAACTGGCCGTGCAGGTGATTTCCGCACCAAGCAGCGCGTCGGGGCAGACTCCGTCTAGCGTGTCGGGCTGGCTGCGCTCGCCAGGGAGAAAAAGGGTTCCCGTCCAGAACAGGTCTCCAAACGACGGTGCACCTGGCCCCACGGTGGGCGCCAAATGTTGGGGGTTGGGTGCGACATATGCCAAAGGATGGCTTATCATGGTGGGAGCGAGTAGAACGTCGTCGATGCCCAGAAATGGGATTAGACGTAGACACGGACGCCGACGTACTTTACCCAGGTTCGGGGCTCTCCTAGGAGATAACACCCCTAGTCCTACTTTGCGGGGTCTCCGCATGATCACTAAGGCAACGTGAGTACAAGGGTGCTCCTCGAGCTGTATGCTGGAGGTAGGAGAAGGCAAGGCTAGCTTTCTCCTTCCTATATCTCTGGTCTAGTTCTAATGGGTCCGAACCCTTTGCATGGGTGCCCTGGGGGGTTTATATAGGCCTACCCCCCAGGGGTACAAGGGTAATATGATTGGGCGAAGGCCCAGCCGTCAGTCTCTTCGGCCGCCGACTTCTCCGCCAACTGCTGGGGCCCGCCGATTGGGGGGCCCCGCCGACTGGTCTGGTACGGAGCCGACAGGCCATACCCGCCGCTTGGGGGTCTTGCCCGCGGCTGATCACTGTAGCCGCGCTTCTAATGACGCAGGCTTGGTCGAAGGATCATGGCTACAGCACCGCAGTCATGGCGGGCGATTACTGTAGCCACTCCCCGTCATGTCTGGTTAAGGGCGCGTGGGGGCCGTGGGATGAGCAGGCCGACTCCTAGGGGCCGACTCCCATCGGGTCCGATTGGTAGGGCTCTTCGCCGTCTTCTGGACTCTCGCTGACTGGTGGGGCCCGTCGTCCTTGGGCCGTACAGACAGGCTGTCGTGCAAGAAGGACTCCGCCTGCCTGTGATGATGTCAGGGCTGGCATGGCAATAGTGCCGCGCCGGGCGGGGCTCCTCGTCGGCATAGCGCACTGTGGCCGTGCCAGCCCCTAGGAAGGGGAGGGGATGGGCTGCACTATAGCCATCCCCTGTCCCATCCCCCTCGGTGTGGGTACGGGCTTTCGAAGGGGCCGCGGGCCGACTCCTCGGAGCCGGCTTCTCTGGAAGCCGCCTGGCAGGAGTCGGCTTGTCTTGACCTCGCCTTCTGGACTCGACCGTCTACGGGCAGCCGACTATTTCTCCAGCCGGCTTCCAGAAGGCGGCTCTTTACCTTGGCATCCTGAGGGGCGCGGTCAGCCCCGATGTATTGAAAGGTTATGGGCGTCGGTTTAGCCTACCCGTGGCCCATTACTCCGATAGTAGAACCCGAAGCTGGTGAGGCGCCGCGGGCGACTGGTCGAGGAGCCTCAGCAGTTTCCTTTTTCCGAGTACTTGAGGCGAAGCTTCGTTCGACTTCTGTCGGGCGGACTGACAGGAGTCGGACTCGCCCAATCTGACTTGTCCAAAATTTTCGAACGCCTCGGCGGGATCCAAGTGGCGTGCTAGCTAAGCTTCAGGGCCGCCGCCCGTTTCGGGCCTGTCACGTGGCGACGAGCGGCCGGGCCAGTCTGCCCACCCACGCGCGTGACGGGACACGCCTATAGGCGGGGCCCACCACTACCACGCCACAGCACGCGAGCGGATCCGCTGCGGCCGAGGTGGACGGTTGAGATTCCCGCGGAGTTACTACGCGTAGTAACTCTGCGCGATAAACGTGGGGGGCATGGGGTAGTGGGCGCAGTAAATCCCACACCCGCCCCCTCGGCTTCGCAGCCCACTGGTCTATAAGTAGGGGGAGGAGGGGGCGGCAGAGCACGCGCGCCCCTCCTCCTCACTGCTTCCTCCTCTTCTTCCTCTCGCTGCCGCGCTCCAAGCCACGCTGAGCGCCGCGGTGATCCGTTTCCGATGAGCTCTTCTTCCGCCGCCACGCCCCCCACGGTGCACTCCGGCACCTGGGACGGTTCGGAGGTCCACGATGATCACATAGATTTCCTCCGCATGACACGGCGGCTACCTGGCAAGGACTTCGTGAGGATCCGCCTCGTGTCGAAGAAGGAAATCTCGCCGGCGCCGGAGGAGGGCGAGCGGGTCGTCTTCCGCTCACACTGCCTACGCGGCCTTGGCCTTCCGGTGAGGCATACTAGGGACACTCTGTCTATGTATTCACACATGTACTAAGTTTCCGGTTAATAAAATTCTGGCATGAATAATATACATTTATCATGATATAAGGAAATATAAATAACAACTTTATTATTGCCTCTAGGGCATATTTCCTTGAGTCTCCCACTTGCACTAGAGTCAATAATCTAGATTGCATCGTAATGATTCTAACACCCATGGAGTCTTGGTGCTAATCATGTTTTGCTCGTGAGAGAGGCTTAGTCAACGGGTCTGCAACATTCAGATCCGTATGTATCTTGAAAATCTCTATGTCTCCCTCCTTGACTTGATCGTGGATGGAATTGAAGCATATCTTGATGTGCTTGGTTCTCTTGTGAAATCTGGATTCCTTTGCCAAGGCAATTGCAACAGTATTGTCACAAAATATTTGCATTGGACCCGATGCACTAGGTATGACACCTAGATCGGATATGAACTCCTTCATCCAGACTCCTTCATTTGCTGCTTCCAAAGCAGCTATGTACTCCACTTCGTACGTAGATCCCGGCACGACGCTCTTCTTGGAACTGCACCAACTGACAGCTTCACCATTCAATAAAAATATGTATCCGGTTTGTGACTTAGAGTCACCGGATCAGTGTCAAAGCTTGCATCGACGTAACCCTTTACGATGAGCTCTTTGCCACCTCCATAAACGAGAAACATATCCTTAGTCCTTTTCAGGTATTTTAGGATGTACTTGACCGCTGTCCAGTGATCCACTCCTGGATTACTTTGGTACCTCCCTGCTAAACTAATAGCAAGGCACACATCAGGTCTGATACACAACATTGCATACATGATAGAACCTATGGCTGAATCATAGGGAATGACTTTCATTTTCTCTCTATCTTCTGAAGTGGTCGGGCATTAAGTCTGACTCAACTTCACACCTTGTAACACAAGCAAGAACCCTTTCTTTGCTTGATCCATTTTGAACTTCTTCAAAACTTTATCAAGGTATTGCTTTTTTAAATTCCAATTAAGCGTCTTGATCTATCTCTATAGATCTTGATGCCCAATATATAAGAAGCTTCACCGAGGTCTTTCATTGAAAAATTCTTATTCAAATATCCTTTTATGCTATTCAGAAATTCAGTATCATTTCTGATTAACAATATGTCATCCACATATAATATCAGAAATGCTACAGAGCTCCCACTCACTTTCTTGTAAATACAGGCTTCTCCAAAAGTCTGTATAAAACCATATGCTTTGATCACACTATCAAAGCGTATATTCCAACTCCGAGATGCTTGCACCAGTCCATAAATTGATCGATGGAGCTTACACACTTTGTTAGCACCTTTTGGATCGACAAAACCTTCTGGTTGCATCATATACAACTCTTCTTTAAGATATCCATTAAGGAATGCAGTTTTGACATCCATTTGCCAAACTTCATAATCATAAAATGCGGCAATTGCTAACATGATTCAGACAGACTTAAGCATTGCTACGGGTGAGAAGGTCTCATCATAGTCAACTCCTTGAACTTGTTGAAAACCTTTCGCAACAAGTCGAGCTTTGTAGACACTAACATTACCGTCAGTGTCGGTCTTCTTCTTGAAGATCCATTTATTCTCTATGGCTTGCCGATCATCGGGCAAGTCAACCAAAGTCCATACTTTGTTCTCATACATGGATCCCATCTCGGATTTCATGGCCTCAAGCCATTTACGGAATCGGGGCTCATTAGTGCTTCCTCATAATTCGTAGGTTCGTCATGGTCAAGTAACATGACTTCCAGAACAGGATTACCGTACCACTCTGGTGCGGATCTTACTCTGGTTGATCTACGAGGTTCGGTAGTAACTTGATCAGAAGTTTCATTGTCATCATCATTAGCTTCTTCACTAATTGGTGTAGGAATCACTAGAACTGATTTCTGTGATGAACTACTTTCCAATAAGGGAGCAGGTAGAATTACCTCATAAACTTCTACTTTCCTCCCACTCACTTATTTCGAGAGAAACTCCTTCTCTAGAAAGGATCCATTCTTAGCAACGAATATCTTGCCTTCGGATCTGTGATAGAAGGTGTACCCAACAGTCTCTTTTGGGTATCCTATGAAGACACATTTCTCCGATTTGGGTTCGAGCTTATCAGGTTGAAGCTTTTTCACATAAGCATCGCAGCCCCAAACTTTAAGAAACGACAACTTGGGTTTCTTGCCAAACCACAGTTCATAAGGTGTCGTCTCAACGGATTTCGATGGTGCCCTATTTAACGTGAATGCAGCCGTCTCTAAAGCATAACCCCAAAATGATAGCGGTAAATCAGTAAGAGACATCATAGAACGCACCGTATCTAATAAAGTGCGGTTACGACGGTCGTACACGCCATTACGCTGTGGTGTTCCAGGTGGCGGGAGTTATGAAACTATTCCGCATTGTTTCAAATGAACACCAAACTCGTAACTCAAATATTCTCATCCACGATCAGATCGTAGAAACTTTATTTTCTTGTTACGATGATTTTCCACTTCACTCTGAAATTCTTTGAACTTTTCAAATGTTTCAAACTTATGTTTCATCAAGTAGATATACCCATATCTGCTCAAATCATCTGTGAAGGTCAGAAAATAACGATACCCGCCACGAGCATCAACACTCATCGGACCGCATACATCAGTATGTATTATTTCCAATAAGTCTGTTGCTCGTTCCGTTGTTCCGGAGAACGGAGTCTTAGTCATCTTGCCCATGAGGCATGGTTCGCAAGCATCAAGTGATTCCAAAAGTCCACCAGCACGGAGTTTCTTCATGCGCTTTACACCAATATGACCCAGACGGCACTGCCAC
The DNA here is from genome assembly GCF_003073215.2 of Triticum urartu. Classification (NCBI taxonomy): domain Eukaryota; kingdom Viridiplantae; phylum Streptophyta; class Magnoliopsida; order Poales; family Poaceae; genus Triticum; species Triticum urartu. Next base: position 540,272,777 of record NC_053023.1, read on the forward strand.
AAATAAGTTGCACTGTCATTATTAAACTTATATCTTTTGGCTTCAATACTATGAATATGTGTATCGCTACTATCAAGATTTAGTAAAAATAGACCACTCATCAGGGGTGCATGACCATAAAAGATATTACTCATATAAATAGAACAACCATTATTCTCTGATTTAAATGAATAATTGTCTCGCATCAAACAAGATCCAGATATGATATTCATGATTAACGCTGGCACCAAATAACAATTATTCAGGTCTAAAACTAATCCCGAAGGTAGAAGTAGAGGTAGCGTGCCGACGGCGATCACATCGACTTTGGAACCATTTCCCACGCGCATCGTCACCTCGTCCTTAGCCAATCTTCACTTAATCCGTAGCCCCTGTTTCAAGTTGCAAATATTAGCAACAGAACCAGTATCAAATACCCAGGCGCTACTGCGAGCATTAGTAAGGTACACATCAATAACATGTATATCAAATATACCTTTCACTTTGCCATCCTTCTTATCCGCCAAATACTTGGGGCAGTTCCGCTTCCAGTGACCAGTCCCTTTACAGTAGAAGCACTCAGTCTCAGGCTTACGTCCAGACATGGGCATCTTCACTTGAGCAGCAACTTGCTTGCTGTTCTTCTTGAAGTTCCCCTTCTTACTTTTTCCCTTCTTCTTGAAACTGGTGGTCTTGTTGACCATCAACACTTGATGCTCCTTCTTGATTTCTACCTCCGCAGCCTTTAGCATTGCGAAGAGCTCGGGAATTGTCTTATCCATCCCTTGCATATTATAGTTCATCATGAAGCTCTTGTAGCTTGGTGGCAGTGATTGAAGAACTCTGTCAATGACACTATCATCAGGAAGATTAACTCCCAACCGAGTCAAGTGGTTGTGGTACCCAGACATTCTTACTATATGTTCACTGAGAGAACTATTCTCTTCCATTTTGCAGTTGTAGAACGTATTGGAGACTTCATATCTCTCAATTCGGCATTTTCTTGAAATATTAACTTCAACTCCTGGAACCTCTCATATGCTCCATGACGGTCAAAACATCGTTGAAGTCCCGGTTCTAAGCCGTAAAGCATGGCACACTGAACTATAGAGTAGTCATCAGCTTTGCTTTGCCAGACGTTCTTAACGTCGTTAGCAGCATCTGCAGTAGGCTTGTCACCCAGCGGTGCTTCCAGGACGTAATTCTTCTGTGCAGCAATGAGGATAATCCTCACGTTACGGACCCAGTCCGTGTAATTGCTACCATCATCTTTCAACTTAGCTTTCTCTAGGAACGTATTGAAATTCAATGGAACAACAGCACGGGCCATTTATCTACAACAACACAGACATGCAAAATACTATCAGGTACTAAGTTCATGATAAATTAAAGTTCAATTTAATCATATTACTTAAGAACTCCCACTTAGAAAGACATCCCTCTAATCATCTAAGGGCGTGTTTGGTTTCCTGGGTGCATCCGGCCTGCATCGTATGAGGGAGCCTGGCTGGGGTTGGCCTGGTTCAGCTGATGCAAGGTGGAGTCGAGATGTGTGTTTGGTGTACTTGCATGATATGGGCCATGCTCACCTCAGATGTTGTTTGGTAAGATGCATGAGCCCAAATAATATGATAGATTTGGAATTTGATTCTAGGTACTTGTATATGTATGCAAAATAATTAGAAGATTGTTTTGGTGACATGCACTCCAACTCAAATATCTTTAATGATTGAAGTAAAATAATATTACCAAATACAGATAAGAGATCATAATATCTGACATTTCATATGAAAACCTTGGTATCAAAGAGGCAGCTACATAGGGAAAGAAAGCAAATGAAAACCCATATACTTCTATGTGTATTTCATTATCAACATTCACAAGGTCCTATACTTTGCATACATACACAGAACAACTAGCTCTCAAGGCACTTTTACTGTCTATATATCTGCTCTAGCTAGCTGATCAATTAATCCCAATAGCACAAATTCAAAACAAACTAGCTTGTCTCTCTTGTTCTTCCTCTAGCTAGCTGATCTCTTGTTCTTCTTTCTCCTGATCAAATCAAAAGAAACATATACACAGATTATTCATGAAGTTAACAAAAAAACATGCAGAATCATCTTTAATCCATAGGATCTCACAACCAGATCGGGCCTCTACAAGGCCAGCGGCCGAATCAAACAGGAGATCGAGCTGCTCAACCAGCAAGGGCACATCGAGCGGGTCCCGTGCTTATTCACATGCGTGGATCTGGTTGGCAGCAGCTCTCACAGGCAGATCAGGCGAGCGACCGTGAGTGCCCGGCCGGTGCATGCGCGCCCGTGGTCTACGTGCCGCCGAAGTCCATTGCTTGCTCTCACGACCGGTCGAGCGGCCGCGAGCGACAGCGAGCAGGTCGCCAGAAGCTGGGGACGGGAGGGAGGGACTAGAGCTTGGGACAGGAGGGAGGGGAAAGATAGAAGGAGAGCTTTACCTTGGCACCGGTGAGGAGATGCGGCGGCGAATGATAGATGCAGCGAGGACGGAGAGATCCAAACGTGTTGCATCAGACAAGAGAGGGGCGGGGAGCGGGGGGAAATGCGAGATGACAGGGACTGAAAGACGAGACCTAGCTCGCAACTTCGCACACGCGGGCCTGGCTCGCGGAAACGGCCGATCCCTGCGTTTCCGCTCAGCCTGGCTGGGAGCCCCATTTTGCATCGGTCGGGCCTGGCCCAGTGAGACATGCAGCCTACCAAACGTGAAGAAAATTGTATGATGGATGCGATGCAGGTGCAAGCCAAGGAACCAAACACGCCCTAAGTGATCACGTGATCCACATCAACTAAACCATGTCCGATCATCACGTGAGATGGAGTAGTTTTCAATGGTGAACATCACTATGTTGATCATATCTACTATATGATTCACGCTCGACCTTTCGGTCTCAGTGTTCCGAGGCCATATCTGCATATGCTAGGCTCGTCAAGTTTAACCCGAGTATTCTGCTTGTGCAAAACTAGCTTACACCCGTTGTATGTGAACGTAGAGCTTATCACACCCAATCATCACGTGGTGTCTCGGCATGACGAACTGTAGCAATGGTGCATACTCAAGGAGAACACTTGTACCTTGAAATTTAGTGAGAGATCATCTTATAATGCTACCGTCGTACTAAGCAAAATAAGATGCATAAAGGATAAACATCACATGCAATCAAATAAGTGATATGATATGGCCATCATCATCATCATGTGCCTTTTGATCTCCATCTCCAAAGCACCGTCATGATCACCATCGTCACCGGCTTGACACCTTGATCTCCATTGAAGCATCGTTGTCGTCTCGCCAACTATTGCTTCTACGACTATCGCTACCGCTTAGAGATAAAGTAAAGCAATTACATGGCGATTGCATTTCATACAATAAAGCGACAACCATATGGCTCCTGCCAGTTGCCGATAACAGTGTTACAAAACATGATCATCTCATACAACAATTTATATAATCACGTCTTGATCATATCACATCACAACATGCCTTGCAAAAACAAGTTAGACGTCCTCTACTTTGTTGTTGCAAGTTTTATGTGGCTGCTACGGGCTTCTAGCAAGAACCGTCCTTACCTATGCATCAAAACCACAACGTAGTATAGTGATTGTTTTTTGATCTTGAGAAAGAACCCTGTTCCTTGAAACCGATTCAACTAACGTTGGAGAAATAGACACCCACTAGCCACCTGTGTGCGAAGCACGTCGGTAGAACCAATCTCGCGTAAGCGTACGCGTAATGTCGGTCTGAGCCGCTTCATCCAACAATACCACTGAATCAAGAATCAACTAGTAACGACAAGCAATATGTATATACCCACGCCCACAACTCCTTTGTGTTCTACTCGTGCATATAACATCTACGCATAGACCTGGCTCGGATGCCATTATTGGGGAACACAGTATATCAAAAAAATTCATACGCACATGCAAGATCCATCTAGGTGATGCATAGCAACGAGAGGGGAGAGTGTGTCTACATACCCTCGTAGATCGAAAGCGGAAGCGCTAAGTAACACGGTTGATGTAGTTGAACGTCTTCGCGACCCAACCGATCAAGTATCGAACGCACGGCACCTCCACGACCTGCACACATTCATCTCGGTGACGTCCCTCGTATTCTTGATCCAGCTAAGGCCGAGGGAGAGTTTCGTCAGCACGGCGGTGTGATGACGGTGATGATGAAGTTATCAACGCAAGGCTTCGCCTAAGCACTACAACGATATGACCGAGGTGGAAATCTGTGGAGGGGGCACCGCTCACGGCTAAACAATCAACTTGTGTGTCTATGGGGTGCCCCCCTCCCCGTATATAAAGGAGTGGAGGAGGGGAGGGCCGACCCTCTCTATGGCGCACCCCAAGGGGGATTCCTACTCCTAGTAGGAGTAGGTCCCCCCCTTCCCTAGTTGGAGTAGGAGAAGAAGGAAAAGGAGAAGGAGAGAAGGAAAGGGGGGCGGCCCCCTCCCCAATTCGGATTGGGATTGGGGGGCCCACTTGGCCACCTCCTTCTCTCTCCCACCATGGCCCATTAAGGCCCATTGACTCCCTGGGGGGTTCCGGTAACCCCCCGGTACTCCAGTAATTGCCCGAACTTATCCGAAACCATTCCGGTGTCCAAACATATCCTTCCGATATATCAATATTTATGTCTCGACCATTTCGAGACTCCTCGTCATGTCCGTGATCACATCCGGGACTCTGAACTACCTTCGGTACATCAAAACACATAAACTCATAATACCGATCGTCATCAAACGTTAAGCGTGCGGGCCCTACGGGTTTGAGAACTATGTAGACATGACCGAGACTCACTTCCGGTCAATAACCAATAGCGAAAGCTGGATGCTCACGTTGGTTCCTACATATTCTACGAAGATCTTTATCGGTCAAACCGCATAACAACATACGTTGTTCCCTTTGTCATCAGTATGTTACTTGCCCGAGATTCGATCGTCGGTATCTCAATACCTAGTTCAATCTCATTACCGGCAAGTCTCTTTACTCGTTCCGTAATGCATCATCCCGCAACTAACTCATTAGTCACATTGCTGGCAAGGCTTATAGTGATGTGCATTACCAAGAGGGCCCAGAGATACCTCTGCGATACACGGAGTGACAAATCCTAATCTTGATCTATGCCAACTCAACAAACACCATCAGAGACACCTGTAGAGCATATTTATAGTCACCCAGTTACGTTGTGGCATTTGATAGCACACTAAGTGTTCCTCCGGTATTCGGGAGTTACATAATCTCATAGTCATAGGAAGATGTATAAGTTATGGAGAAAGCAATAGCAATAAACTAAACGATCATAGTGCTAAGCTAACGGATGGGTCAAGTCAATCACATCATTCTCTAACGATGTGATCCCGTTCATCAAATGGAAACTCATGTCTATGGTTGGGAAACTTAACCATCTTTTGATTAACGAGCTAGTCAAGTAGAGGCATACTAGTGACACTCTGTTTGTCTATGTATTCACACATGTACAAAGTTTCCGGCTAATACAATTCTAGCATTAATAATAAACATTTATCATGATATAAGGAAATATAAATAACAACTTTATTATTGCCTCTAGGGCATATTTCCTTCACCACCCCCAATTGTTGGAAGAAGTATGCGGAGGAAAATTAGAGTGCTTAGATGGAAAGAAATTATGTTCGCCCCCTTAGATCTGCACATATTACCCTTTTGCCCCTTGGAGTTTTTATCTATTCCCGTCACTGGTATGGTGTCTGTGTGGTTTCTCAAACAACGAGGGATCAATTAGCAGGTTTTCTCCATTTACAACAATGTCATCTAGATTCAATTTGCAGTAAATCATGGAAAATGAATTATATATTGAATTAACACTAATGCACACTTGTTGTTTCTAATCCTGGAAAATGAATTATATATCTGGATTCAATTTTCCACATAAGACTCAAAAAAAGAAGAAACATTTCTCTGCATGTAGTCATTGGAATACTGAATTTAAATATATTGAATTTACTCTAATGCACACTTGTTGTTTCTGATTCGTCCAAACCTGGAGATGCTACAAGAGTGAAGTTGGTCATTTAGGTTTCTAGCCTGCTTTTGATCCTGCGTAATTACAAACCATCCAATCCCACTAAAATTTTTAATGTACTTTTTTGCAGACAGTGGACCTTCCTATTAGTAGGACAAACCTACTGCTTTTTCTAAACAACGGACAACAATATAGTTGACTGATTCCCTGAGGAGTGGGATGAGTGCTAACACGCCAAATTTGGTTGAATTTGTGGATGACTTTATTGGTGCTTTCCTTGTTTCGTGTGGTGCCAATTTGCTAAATTTTGTCAGGCAACAGGGCAACAAATGTGAAATGCTTGGTATAGAGAATGGGAGTTTGCTCCATGTAACATGGAAATGTTATTCTTCCTTTTTATTCTCAGTTTTTGTGTGTCATCAAAATATCTTGATAAGAAAGAGCCATGATAAGGCATAGCCACCTGCAAATTCAGTTCCTTTATTTGTATATCTGAGCCAAAGAGCAAGATTGTTCCTATTTTCTCGCATGCTATCTGCTTTTTGAATTTTCAAATCATTAATGACTATTTATCAGCTTGATCAGGGATTGGGAACTTGTTTGGAGAATTGTGTAAGTGGAAAAAAATGAAAGCATATGATCAGTTTTCCTAGATCTATTTGTATGCATTTTGGATTGCCATGATAGATAAGAATACTTCCATGGCTCATTTGTACACACAAACGTTTACTGTTATCTTGGGGAACCAGGATAGTGAATCAAAAAAAATGTGTGGTAGCCCCTCCTGTTCCCCTTTGAACAGAGGAGACAAGACTGGCCGGATCCCGGTTGGAAGCACGATGAAACTCTTTGCGGAGATCAACTCGCCGCCGAAGTAGGTTAAACCTAAGTAAGAGGATAGGTTTTTCACACAACCCACTCTGCAATTGCTTCATCATGGGGGAAACTCCTATTGAGCGCTTCAAAGCGTCAAACTGCTCATAAAATGTGTAGTGGGCCAGGCCCAATATTACTTGCTTCCTTTACTAACTCCGCTCGTTCTGCTCCTTTGTCTTTAGCGTGGTGCTCACTCTTCTAGAAATAGGCAACTGTTGGCCTAGGAGCATCTAGCGACTGGACTAGGAAAATGTGACCCTATATGTCCACTGGCGCGTCCACTGACAAGAGATGGTTACCCCTCAATTGGTCACCGTTGCAACACACCTCCCATTTGCAAACCATCATTTCCATACTACACCGTGAAACATTCATTTCATCATACATACTCCATGACACATGAAATAAACAAGCTACATTCGAAAAAGCAAACTACCCTAATTCTACTCGCTGTCGTCGGAGATGTAGCGTCTCCTCCTTGTCGTCCACGAAGAGTCGCTCCCTCCTCATGTCACGAAGGTGGATAAGGTGGTGATTTGCCGCCACCTCCCACTCGAAATGGAGTGAGTCGAGGATGGCTTGGTTTTCGGCCATGAGTGGAGCGAAGGCGGAAACTCTCACTTGCTCCACCTTCAATCGTGCCTATGTTGTGAGGTGCTCCACCTCTGCCTCTATGGCTTGGGCGAGGTAGAACTCTTCTTCCGTCTCCATGCCAAATCCATCAGGCTCAACCTCCAAGCACGTCTCCTCCTCCATGTATGTCTCATCCTTCATGCCCACCTCCTGCTCCTCTGCAATGTGAGCGACATGAAAGAGGATTCACCAAACCGATGACCTCCCCGACGAACCGATGGGTTTTCTCATGGGTCCCATCTATTTTCTTTTTTTTCTGGCGCACTTAACGAGGTGGTTCTGTTTTCTTTTTCTTCTTCTTTTTTTCGTCATTTTTTTTGCCTTTTGCTTTTCTGTTTCTTTTTTCTACATTTTATGTTTTCAAAAATTACTCTAACAAATATTGCTTGGAATTTCAAAAAATGTTCTTGTTTTAAAATTTGTTCACAATTTCCAATAATGTCCGTGTTACGAAAAATGTTCACACTTTTCAAAATTGTTTTAAGTTTTAAAAACTATTTACGTTTTGTTTAATTTTTTTCTTTCATAATTCAAGAAAATATTTACAATTTCTAAAATATTAGTTTTTAAAAAATAGTGTTCGTACTTAAAGGAATTGTCACGTTTAAAAAATGTGTTCACATATAAAAACAATTTGAAAAACAAATATTTTTTAAAAAATAATGTTCATGATTTTCAAAAATTATTAAATATATTTAAAAAATAACTTTTACTTAAATTCACAATTTTAAAAATTCTTATAATTTGAAATTTATCCACAATTCCGAAACAATGCTGACATTTCCGAAAAAATAATTGTTCACATCTTCGAAATTTGTTCACTTTCAAATACTGTTTATGTTTTTTAAAATTATCACATATTAAAACAAATTTGGGAATAAAATCGACCAAAAAAAAGAAAAGCAACTCGCACGAAGAATGGGCTGGCCAATTTCGCGCCTGCCTTTAGCAAAAGCTCCTCAATTTGACGCCCACGGGCGTCGAGTAGGAGCTCTCAATTTGAACCTATATGATTGTACCGACGAAGCTGATGCTTGTGTTATTGTTGGGTTGGTTACATATAATAAGCGGTGATGCAGATTCAATTTGTCCGCGAAGGTGCATCATACAGATGGAGCAAGCCTGTTTTGCCTGCCCGGTTTCTAGAAAATAAATAATGAGAAAAATAAAGGGACAAGAGGTGGCACATAATCTAATCATGTGACTTCAAATGGTTCAATCTTTTAGGTACTTTCCATGTTACTGGCTGCTCCTGATTTTAGAATGATGCAATTTAAATATTATCATGTTTACAAACAATTTTCATATGAATTTTGGAGGATTATGATTCCACTTTTTTTTATATTGATTGTTTCATTCATAGGATTTAATATGATGAGAATCCTATCTTTACCACTGTCTATCTTTCTACATTTATTCGTTTGTCCCTCCATCTTTTTTGTGAGATTTTAGGAGTCTAGTCGCCACTGATAGATGCCACTGACAGGTCACCCTTCGAGTCGTTCGATTGCTCCAACCACATGTGAATGAGGAGAAGAAACACATCGGCCAAACACCCCTTGCTTTGCAGCGCCGTGCCAACCTCCTGCATTAGACATACAGTGTCGACATAGGTGTTGTATGCATAAAATGCTCCATAGCAATGCATGGGCTCTTTTGTTCTTCCATTGCAACGCACAGGCACATTTTATAGTGGTTCATGGACAGGAACGTCGAGCAGCCACCCATAATGGGCCAGCACAACATGGACCATGGGCGTTTAGAGCTTTTCTTTCTTCCATTTTATTTTTCTCATGTTTTTACTTTTGCTTATATCTCAAAATGTACTAAATATATCTCTTATAAAAATCACATTACATACAAAATTGAAAAATGTTAATCATGTATTTAAAAAATGTTAAGTATGTATACAAAAATGTTTCTGATGTTTACAAAAAATGTACAAATGTATGTGCAAAAAAATAGGCATCAAAACGTATATATGAAAATATGTTGATCACGTACTTGATAAATGGTAAACTTGTATATACAAAATATTCCTGATGTCTAAAAAATGTACAATGTGTATGAAAAAGTAGGCATCAAAAAATATAAGTTCCAAAAATGGTAATCATATATTTGAAAAAAATTAATTGCGTATAAGAAATGTTCCTGGTGTATAAAAAATTGTACAACATTTGTGAACAAATTAGACATAAAAAATGTACAACATTTGTGTACAACGTTTGTGAACAAATTAGACATAAAAAATGTACAACATTTGTGAACAAATTGTTTCGAAAACATCAATGATGCATTTAAAAAATGTTTGTGCAGTTTTTTTTAAAATATTACCATAAAAAGTAACATTGTGCATTTAAAAAAGTTTGACATATACATAAAAAATGTTTCACTTGTACAATAAAATTGTACATTGTGTACTGAAAATAAATAGATATATGTTGAACAAAAAAGTGACCGATGCAAAATCGATAATGAAACAAATAAAAAACGAAGAAACCAAATAAAAACCCAAAAATACAAACAATAAAATTAAAAGAAAATAAAACCAATGCAAAAAAAGGAAACAGTGAAAATGAATAAAGAAACAAAGAAAGAAAACCAAAAAACAGTGATAACCGAGAAAGAATAAAGAAAAATGAAGAAGAGGACTAAAGAAAAAGAAAATGCTATAAAACCATGAAAGAAGGAAAAAAAGTGGTGAAAGAAAAGGAAAACAAAAAATCCAAAGAAAACAATGAAGAACCAAAGAAACCGAAAGAAAAACAAACAAAAGTAAAAAGCGAAAACCCGGACTAAATGAGCGAACAGTAGAGATCTAGCGAACGAGAATGCTTGCAAACGGTCAGAAAAAGCATTGAATTGGGCCGGCCCAGGAAAAGGAGGGGGAGTAAAACACTCAACATGAGATATATGTCCATCTCACTAACCGAGATATAGTTCTCGTGTCATAGAGGAGCTCTTAGAAAGCGTGAAGGCGTCAAATTGAGGCGCCTTCACACAGAGGCAAACCAACTGGGCCGGCCCATTCTGGTGCCACGAAGAGAAACGGCATTGTAGCAATTGAGAAGGTACTTTAGCGATGTACTCCCTCCGTTCCAAATAAGTTTAGTAGTTGTGTTCAAGTTTTAAACTAAAACCACAACACTTATTTACGAAAGGAGAGAGTAACACTTATTTTGAACTAAAACTCCCTCCGATCCATATTAATTGATGTTTCTAAAAAAACATCGATAGAACAAAGAAATAAAAGAAAGGCAAAAAAGAGTAGTGAAAACCGAGAAAGAAACAAGAAAAATGAGGAAGAGAAAAAAGTAAAAGAAAAAACTAGTAAAAGCGTGAAAGGAACGAACAAAACAGGTGAAAAACAAAGGAAAACGAAAAGATCGAAGAATACCGTGAAGAAACGAAGAGAGACAAAAGAAAACGAAAAAAGAAGAAGAAGAAAGCAAAAAAACTGGACTAAGCGAACAAACGAATGGTAGAGACCGAGCGGGCGACAATGCTTGTGAACGATAAGAAAAAACATTGAATCGGGTTGAACCAGAAAACGAAAGGAGAGTAAAACACTCTACATGAGAGATCCATTCATTTTGCTATAAGAGGGATATAGTTCTCGCGTTATAGAGGAGCTCTCGAAATCCTTGCAGGCGTCAACTTGAGGCGCCTGCATACCCCAGGGGAACAAACTGGGCCGGCCCATTTTTGGCACCATGAAGAGAAACGGCACTGTAGCATATGGGAAGGCACCGTAGCAACATACTCACTCACTGTGTTCCAAAGTAAGTATCATGGTTTTGTTCCAAATTTAAACTAAAACTATGACACTTATTTTCGAACAGAGAGACCAACACTGTAGCACCCGGTTCGCTGCAGCGGCCTCTCTGTAGCGACCTGTACTGTATCATCCGGTTCACTATAGCGGGCCCGTTTCTCGATCGTTTCATTTCAAACATTTTTAAATACACATTAAAACATTTTTGTAGTGTACGTTGAATATTTTCCTAAATACGATAAACATTTTTTTCTTATAACACACAAGAAATAGAAGAAAAAAAAGGAAAAACAGAAAAGATCGAAAGGAAAAGGAACCAAAGCAGGGGGGGGGGGGGGGGACAGAACAAGACCACTGCAAACCGGACAAAAGGTGAAAATGGAACCGATGGGAAAGCAAACTTGGGCCACGGCCCAGGAGTGGACGCCCGCAGTCGTCGCGCCAACTATCTGACGCTTTGCGGGCGGCACATAGAATTGGCCATCCACGAGAACCAAGAGAAAAGCCCGGGTGGAGGCAGAGACATGTCCCGATGTCCTCCAAAGTGCCCGCCCATGCCGTGACCGGGGAACATGGCATGGGATGGGACACTCCACTGCGACTGCGTTTCGTGTCCGTGTCCGTGTCCGTGTCCGGAGATCCTTCTTTCTTTCTTTCACTGAACCGGTCTCTGCGGGCCCCCTCTTCCTCTTCCTCTTCATCCTTCTCTTGGGAGAGCAGGCAGTTATTGGTTGCTGCTTCCGATTCCAATTAATGGCGGCGGTGGCGAACGCATCAGAGCAGAGCGCCACATGCGATGCACGGGCATGGTTGCTGCACCCGCACGCCTCGATCTCGATCAGAACATGGTGTACATCCCATGTTGCTCGGATCGGACCACCTGCTACGTACGTACGGCTCCAACGGCCGGCACATCAAACCACGTGTACCGGTCTACGTATGTACATGTGTCTGTCGGTGCCGGCCTTCTCCGATGCATGCATGCAGATGCACTTCCTTCAAAACTGGAGTACAACCAAACATGACCCCATTCCATCCGTATGTTGGCCAAACCAAACACACATTCGCTCCTCCTTTCGGGGAGGGAGTTCGGTTCGGCACCACGTAGCAGTGCAGATGCAGAGCACGAAGCAGAAACAGGGGAGACCGGCACCGGCACGGACGCACACAACACGGGGGCTGCTCCACACGGACGTAGCTTGAGCAGCACAGCATCTCATGTGACCTCCCACGTTTAACGTTGCACTGCACACGCTTCTCTCTTAAAAACAAACAAGCAAGGGGATGCAAGGCGTACCACCTCACGTGACACACATCTCTCCCCGGCCAGCCACTCGAAGGAGGAGACCTTCTTTTCTTAAACAAACAACGTTGTCAGTGCGAGTGAGATCTTTCCCCGGAGAAGAAGAATTCATTCTCACTCGCACAGTATCGGACACTCGAATGATTGGGCTGCCTCCCTCCCTTTTTCACGCACACACGATATGGATGGATTTTAGATCAGACCACAAAACCAGGCCCAGGGGCACATGGATGGGAGGATGATGATTCGTTTGCGTCCATTTGTTTGTTTATCTGGCCTTTGGTTTCAGCTTGTGCTAGGCTAGTTGGTTGCTGGTCAAACCTCAAAGCAGAGGCTCAAACGGTTCACTTCACATGGCAGGGTGCGACCGGGTGTGATGAATGATGATCTCCATCTCTTGTCCCTTTTCCAAGGGAAGAGTGGACTTTTCTTGGTGTTAAAAAACAATTAAATATGAAAAGGCCAGCACAATGGCCTCACATTTCAACATCCAGGATCTCTTGGCTCCTATAGCTCAATCGGAGTTAATACTAATATTTTTGTGTCTGACATTTGGGTGGGCTTTGCCAATATTGTATGGCTGTGAGATCCTTCATGTAAACTTTTCTTGTAGCTAAAGAAGGTTCGGTGTGACTAACAGTGTTGCTGATCATGCGTGTCTCTTTTGTATAGTGTATATCTTTGGTTCAAAAAGGTGAAAAGAAAGAAAGAATAACAAGGGTTAGTTGCACCTGCAGATCTCATATTATACCTTCCCTCTCCCAAAGGATTTCTAAAAGTTATACTGACTTCTTCTAGAACTGGTCACGGGCACTCAAGCCAATGTGCGTTTCCGAAGTTAATACCAATAAACAACGACACCCCACTCTCTAAATCGTATTGCCTAGATCAAATCTGACTGTGACTGCATTTTTGGCTTTTTGTTTTCGCTGAACCGTAATATATGCCTCTTTTTAGTTTTCTCTTATTCATTTCAAGGCGGGTTTCGACTAGCGAACAAAATTCATGCAAACCGGTTTATATTCATCAAAGTTCTGAAAGAAAAATAGCACAAACCATCCATATATAGCATGCAAATAAGTATAGTACAATAATGTATCAAATTCAATGTCCAAGAAATTTTTCAGTGGATCATGTCGTCCCACACATACTGCCCTTTCAGCTTCATCCAACAGTGTGTGCATATAAATGATCGTCCCTCTTTTCTGTGGCACATCACAACAGCGCGTGCCGGCTACACAAGGTGTAGAGCAACATTGAGTGAATTAATGTTTCAATCAACAAGTCGAGGAACAAGAACTTACTATCTCCTCCTCTACCACGTGCAATGGCCATCTTGCCTCCAGCTGAGCAAGTTTGTGACAAAACTTGGTGACGATGGTTTGGATGGCGTACCATCGATACGATAACGACCTCGCATTTGCTATCATGAATGATGTGCATGTTATATGGCGCAATGTGCTTTCATGCGTGAAATGATTCATGCACTCTTGCGCGATTCACGTATTTGCTGCCAGAAGGTCCCCTCTACTCCTACCTACGAAATTCGCGAATACGGCCAACCACGCATTGCACAACAACTCATCCTCCATGGTCGAGTACTCCGACATCCTTCTTACTCTGAAAAATGACATGACATCAGAAAGTAAGCTCAATGGCATTTAACCGAACACCTGTCGGGCGTGGTACCCATCATGGAGGTCGTCGACAGGGTGCCGGAGTGTACATGGGTACAAACGGCTCCAGGATAGACAACACCGTCGTAAAAAGTGAGCGAGCGCGTCGGTGCTGGTTGCGAATGTCCGTCAATGCTTGTGTAGCTGTCGTGAAGGTACAATGACGGCGGCGGAGTTGGAGGGTGCAGATGCAAAGCAAGGGGAGGAAATGACGGAGTGGGAGAAAATGAAGCCGGGAAGGTGGATTTAGTGGGCCTGAGTGTCAGAGTCTAACGTGACTGCTGTCGGGACTCCCACAACACCCCTCCCCCTCACTTTGTCTCCACTTTGCGGAAGAAAGTGGAGTCCGGATCATCGAGTAGACTGATGTAGGACTGCATTTGATGGCTTCCATGGTTCGAACATATGCGAGCTGTTTGAGGGTCAGCTTGAAGATACACCTACCCATTCGACAACCTTCCTGTGATAGATTCAACTGTTTTGACTAACGTGTTAGTAATAGCTACGTGAATGAACCATGTATCTATTATCAATCTGTTTTTTATGTGGAAATGATAAATCCCAAATGTTCAGAATTAGCCCATGACAAATCGAACATTTTTATGGCAATTGTACTTAACACATGGCAATTTTCTATCAAAATTAGACTTAGAACAAAATTGTTGTACTTATCGACTAAACTTATCATCCTCGCGATCAACTAAAATCGCCATAAAAAAGTGTTTGATTTGCCATGGGTAAATTCCGAACGTTTGAGACTTATCGAGGTCCATTTTTTAGCCATTGCTATTTCTGATTTTTGTAACAGATAAAAAACACTACTATTTTTTAAATAAAAATGAATTTGGCCATCACTTGATGTAGATGACGGGTTTGTTTTCCTTAAAAAAAGGTCTTCCTGTAATAAACGTCCCTACGCACTTCGTTCAAAAGAATACATCAAGAGTTTTTTGTTAGATGATAGTTTCTTTCCTATCCAAAAAACAAAAGATTACACACTAACCACTAGATAAAAAAATCATCACTGTCTGGAAACATTCCAGCCTCTGATTTTCTTTTTCTCAAGGAGACGGACCGTACCACAAAGTCTAGGATGACCTGGAATTGACGCCGGCTGGTGAAAACTAGGGTGTGCCGGAATAGGATAGGTTTCCCTTGCTTCCCGGAGACCTTCTTTGGGTCTTTTGTTGATATTTTTTATTAATTGAAAATATCATAGAACGATTGTTCTACGGGTAAGCTTTTCAAAAAAAAAAACTAGGGTGTGCCGGCCGGCCGGTGAGGTCCTGGATATCCCTTTCAAAACAAGTGAAAAAGGTATCGGGACGGGTCACGTTCTCTCCATGGAAGGCTCTCTTTCTCTGCGAGCACAGGTGTCCCCTGAACCAGCAACAGCCAGCATGGGCACGCAAAGGTCGGTACGAGTATTGCCGAATTGGAAGGTTTGGAACTGAAGAAGGTGCTCGGATCGGGCTGCCAACATAGTACATACACGTCTGAGAAGATCCGATGACGACTCTTTGCTGTGGTATCTCCGGGGGTGGCGCAACGGCAAGTACTGGCTTGGAGTGCAGAGGCAGCAACACGTCAACACCGTGCGCGTCTCTCTCGCAGTTTCTCTCTCACGTGCACCCATAACGATTCGATCAAGCATATCAAGATATGGATGTCTCATCGTCTCAGTTAATCATGGTTCGTACTGAGGCGGACACCAGAATTTGGATGCTGCATCCATTGCCAGGGAAACTGACTGCCTGTCGTCGTGAGGAAATGTGCTGTACTAGTAGTATCTTGAACGTGGAGTCAGGTTCACGTTGGGTCCAGGGATGGATAGAGGTGATCCATGTCCATGATGTTTGTTGTTCCGATGCTGACTTTCTCACAGTCCAAGGTACAGTAGTTCACATCATGGATCAGCCGGCCCCTCAAATTTCATTCTGTCCGCCTGTCCGTGTGTACGTCGTGTGGGTGTGTGTTAGGCCAACTCCACCGCGCGATCCCATTCTATCCGCCTTCGTTCGTTTGAGATAAAAGGGACAAATCAGACGGCCTAGCGCGCGACGTTCTGGACCCATCTGGTCCGTTTTGTGCCCGGGCCGACCCATTTTGAATGCAAAGATGCGTCGGGTTTGGATCGCGGCGAACAGCAAACGGACGCGTCGCTCGTCCGTGTCAGGGCCGCGTGGCAGGCGGCCACCTACCTCCCACCGCCTGACAATAATGCTCACGCGCGGTCGGCCCCACCTGTCATCCGCCGAGGCGAATGGTCACCTACCTTCTTAAATGGGGAAAGCGTGGACCGGTCGTCGTCCACACTCCCCACTCTAGCCCGCTGCCTCCTCGTAACCCGACATACCCCAAACCCCTCTCCCCGTCCTCGAACTCGCCGGCCGGCCGCCTCGCAGCCATGGGGCTCTGGAACCACGGCCACAAGGGGAAGCATGACCGCGAGGCTAGCTCCTCCTCGGGACGCCGCTGCGGCTCCGTGAAAGAGGATGTCGCATCGCCACCGCGTCGGGCCCCCGCGCCTGCCCCATTCACCATCGACCCTAGGGTCGGCGGCGAGCTCGACCGGCAGTACATCAGTGCGGATGTATCCCGGCGTTATTGGGAGACGAGGATGCCGCTCCCGTGGAGCGACGTCCACCTCCCCAATAACTGGCATCTCTTCGCCGACCGGGTCCCGATCCCGCTGGTCCCAATGAGCGTCCGTGCACGCCGCGAGGAGATCGAGTGCTGCCGCCTCCTCCCCGACGACCCGCACTACGACTTCAGGTACGCCCCCGACTCCGTGCTTTGGGACACGTGGCTAAGGGACGAGCACGACGTGTGGCGCGCCTCTTTCATCGCCGGCACGTCGTCGGGGCCGCGGCGGCCACGTCAAGAGCGCGCAGCGCCTGCTCCCCAGGTGCGCGGGCATATGCGGGTGCGCGGCCTCACGCCCACACCATCGCCTTCACCATCTCCGTCGCCACCACCAACTCCTCGCATGATGGTACGTCTCCATCGTATCTACTTTTCCAAACACTTTTTCCCTTGTTTTGGATTCTAACTTGCATGATTTGAGTGTAACTAACCCGGACTGACGCTAATTTCAGCAGAATTGCCATGGTGTTATTTTTGTGCAGAAATAAAAGTTCTCGGAATGACCTGAAAATCAACGGAGAATATTTTTGGAATATATAAAAAATACTAGCGAAAGAATCAAGGCCAGGGGGCCCACACCCTGTCCACGAGGGTGGGGGCGCGCCCCCCTGCCTCGTGGGCCCCCTGGTGCTCCACCGACCTCAACTCCAACT
The DNA here is from genome assembly GCF_003073215.2 of Triticum urartu. NCBI lineage: Eukaryota > Viridiplantae > Streptophyta > Magnoliopsida > Poales > Poaceae > Triticum > Triticum urartu. The sequence goes on from NC_053023.1 coordinate 540,290,366, forward strand.
CTATATATTCACGTCCGAGGAGAAAACAATCAAAGAGAATGATTTATCGCGTTTTACGATACAGAGCCGCGGCCAAGCCCTAATCTCTCTCGGGAGGGCTGATCTGGAGTCCGTTCGGGGCTCCGGAGAGGGGAATCCGTCATCATCATCATCATCAACCTTCCTCCATCACCAATTTCATGATGCTCACCGCCGTGTGTGAGTAATTCCATCGTAGGCTTGCTAGACGGTGATGGGTTCGATGAGATTTCTCATGTAATCGAGTTAGTTTTGTTAGGGTTTGATCCCTAGTATCCATTATGTTCTGAGATTGATGTTGCTATGACTTTGCTATGCTTAATGCTTGTTACTAGGGCCCAAGTGCCATGATTTCAGATCTGAACCTATTATGTTTTCATGAATATATGTGAGTTCTTGATCCTATCTTGCAAGTCTATAGTCACCTATTATGTGTTGTGATCCGTTAACCCCGAAGTGACAATAATCGGGATACTTACCGATGATGACCGTAGTTTGAGGAGTTCATGTATTCACTAAGTGCTAATGCTTTGGTCCGGTACTCTATTAAAAGGAGGCCTTAATATCCCTTAGTTTCCAATAGGACCCCACTGCCACGGGAGGGTAGGACAAAAGATGTCATGCAAGTTCTTTTCCATAAGCACGTATGACTATATTCGGAATACATGCCTACATTACATTGATGAACTAGAGCTAGTTCTGTGTCACCCTATGTTATAACTATTGCATGAGGAATCGCATCTGACATAATTATCCATCACTGATCCATTGCCTACGAGCTTTTCATATATTGATCTTTGCTTATTTACTTTTCTGTTGCTACTGTTACAATCACTATAAAACCAAAACTATTACTTTTGCTACCGTTACCGCTACTATCATACTACTTTGCTACTAAATACTTTACTGCAGATATTAAGTCTTTCAGGTGCGGTTGAATTGACAACTCAGCTGCTAATACTTGAGAATATTCTTTGGCTCCCCTTGTGTCTAATCAATAAATTTGGGTTGAATACTCTACCCTCAAAAACTGTTGCGATCCCCTATACTTGTGGGTTATCAACACTATTTTCTGGCGCCGTTGCCGGGGAGCATAGCTCTATTCTTTGAGTCACTTGGGATTTATATCTGCTGATCACTATGAAGAACTTGAAAGATAAAAGAACCATGATTTTTCCTCAACTACGAGGGGGGGGGGTAAGGAACTACCATCTAGCTCTGCACTTGATTCACCTTCTGTTTTGAGTAAAATTGCGACACCTACTCCTGCTATTCATTCTGATATGTCGCATGTTATTGATGATGCCACTTCTGCTTTGCATGATACTTATAATGAAACTACTTCTATGCTAGATCATAGAGTGCCACTAGGTGAATTTCTTGATGAACAACTTGCTAGGGTTAGGGAGAATGAAATTATTGACATTGATAATATTGATGAAAGTGATGATGAAGATTCTCCCCCTAGATATGAATTGCCGGTTGTTCTTGAGGGTTATGTTATGTATGAAGAAACTGCTAGAGACTTCTTAGCTTGCAATGATAGATATGATCTTAAGAAATTATTAGCTAAGCTTAAAGAAAAGTCTTTGAATGCTAGAATGAAATATGACCCTGCTTTTCCTACTTCACCTATCTTTATTTTTGATAAGGATTATGATTTCTTTGTCGACCCTGAGTTAATTACTTTGGTTGAATCTGATCCTTTTTATGGCTATGAATATGAAACTGTTGTGGCACATCTTATTAAATTAAATGATATAGCCACCCCATTCACTAATGATGAGAAAACTCGCTATTAGTTTATCCTTAAGTTGTTTCCGTTCTCATTAAAGGGTGATGCTAAAACATGGTTTAATTCCCTAGATCCTGGTTGTGTGCGTAGTCCCCAGGATATGATTTATTACTTCTCTGCTAAATATTTCCCCGCTCATAAGAAACAAGCCGCCTTAAGGGAAATATATAATTTTGTGCAAATCGAAGAAGAGAGTCTCCCACAAGCTTGGGGGGGGGGCTTCTCCAATTACTTAATGCTTTTCCTGATCATCCTCTCAAGAAAAATGAAATATTTGATATCTTTTATAATGGACTAACTGATGCTTCCAGAGACCACCTGGATAGTTGTGTTGCTTGTGTTTTCAGGGAAAGAATTGTTGATCAAGCTGAATTGCTATTGAATAATATGTTGAGTAATGAAAATGATTCGACACTTCCTGAACCAACTCCTAAGCCAACTCCGAAGAAAAAGTTTATTCTATTTCTCAGTCCTGAAGATATGCAAGAGGCAAAGAAATCTATGAAAGAAAAAGGTATTAAAGCTTAAGATGTTAAGAATTTACCACCTATTGAAGAAATACATGGTCTTGATAACCCGACACAGGTAGTAAAGTGTAAGTGGATCTAGTGCCCCTTACTGATTTGGTGTATTGAAGACTTATAGGTTAAGGGACTGATGCGTTTGTGAGTGTACATAGGTCTATAAGTCTATGAGGAGTTTGACATTTACACAGAAAGTCGACCCCTAAAAATGAAGTTCTTCGACTGAAGACTTTGGATTTCTGAAGACTTTCTGAAGACTTTGAAAGCGAAGAAATTGGTGTGATCCTGAAGACTTGGTATTCATTCGAGGAACATGAAGCGTGAAGACTTTTGTTTTCGTAGTTTCATTTTCTCTTTCTTGAGTCATAGGAAACACCATACTATTAAAGGGGGTCGAGGAAATACTAAGAAATTTTTTTCAAGTGATGCTCAACTCAAAGTCCTACACCTACCAATCCCTTCGAGTGAAGCCATTGGAAATCTCATACAGTTCAGTCAAATTTCTTCAGTGACAGAGATGAAGCTCTTTGGGTCTCTGAGGAATTTGTTCTGACTGAGGAGTTAGGAATTCTCCAGCGCGAATTGCCTACAAGTGAGGAACATGATAGCCCTGAGGAATTTGTTAGTCAAATTTCCGACCGTTGTTGTGCTGCGCGCCAGCTGTCCCAAAATATCCTTCCACCTAAAGGTCATATCATTGAAGGGCATTTATGTGCTATCATGTCGGGTTGCTCCCTAGGCTATAAATAGCAGCCCCCTACAACCACTAGCTGGTTGGCTGCTCCGAGAGAAACTGACACTTGTCATTTGAGAGCATCCCATCCTCCAAGGACTTTGAGCGAAAATAAACACCTTCAAACCCAAAGTGATTGAGCATCACTGAAGAGATTGATCCTGCGTGGATCCAACGCTTGTTACCTTTAAAGACCGTGCATCTTCCAGAAGGTTAGGCGTCATGGTCTAGAGCATCCAAGAGGAAATTGTGGATCACCGAGTGACCGAGTCTGTGAAGGTTTGGAAGTCACCTGAAGACTTACCACGAGTGACTGGGCGAGATTTGTGTGACCTTAGCTCAAGGGGAATACGGTGAGGACTAAGTGTCCTGAGCTGCGTATTCAGGACTGGGTGTCCGGGACTGTGTGTCCTCAGGTTTAAATACCTAGCCGCCCTAACCAGACGTACAACTGTCACAACAGTTGGAACTGGTATACCAAATCATTGTCTTCACTGAGCTAACTGGTTCCATTTTCTCAACCCTTCCATTTCCGTGTTGTGTGCTTGTTCATATCTATTTGAAGACTTTGACTAAAGACTTTGTCTATTTCCTCAGCTCAATTTCTTCAGTCTGTTTGTCTTCATTCTGTTTATACTGTGTTTACACTTTCTGTACTCTGTGCTTGTTTTAATTTCATCATGAAAACCATGCTCATGTTTTGTCATGTTTACTTCTGAGTACTTATTCCGCTGCAAGTAGTTCTTCTCTTAGGAATTTCCTCACCCTGAATTCCTTAGTGAAGAATTCATAAAAATCGCCTATTCGCCCTCCTCTAGTCGACTTAACGCACTTTCAATTGGTATCAGAGCAAGGTACTCCCTTGTTCTGTGTGATTTTGGTTTAACCGCCTGGAGTTTTAGTTATGTTGACCACAAGAATGAAGACTGTGACTTGCCACATCTTTGACGGTCATGATTATCCCAAGTGGAAGGCCATGATGAAGAAGCGCCTCATGGCAATGAACAACGAACTCTGGACCGTCACCGAGACTGATCTTACTGACCTATGCAAGATGGCGGAGGCTGATGATATCCGCAAATACACGCTACTCAACCTCACAACGAAGGACATCACCCGCTCCGTCTTGTCACAAAATTAGTTCAGAAATGTTATGTATCTCAGCCATGCGAAACTCATCCGGGACCGACTCTCTGAGGTCTATGAAGGCCATCGATCTCACCATGAACCCTGGTTTGAGGACTTCATGGAATCGCGCAAGGCTATGACTTTCAATCCAGAATCATCATCCTCTGCACCATGCCTTATGGAAAAAGGTGCCAAGGTAACTGAATGCTACTTATTTGAGTCCAGTGATGATGAATCTGGTGATGAATTTGGATCCAATTATATCAAACTTTCTTCCCTTGCCACTAAACAACAAAGAGCTTTGGAAAAAGTTCAAAACATGCTAGACAAAAGCAATGATATGTTGGGCGAGGAAATGGATCGCACTAAAATTTTGACTGAAATCTTCAGAGACTTCAGTCCAAGTTTGACAATCTTCAAGGTCATCATAACACTCTCCTATCTGATCATGAGAAGCTTTCTTATGAATTTCTTTAAAGAAAGTAAGATCTTGAGCAGTTAAGAGTGAGTTATGAAGATCTTCAGAAGGAGCGTGATTCATTACTTACTCAATGATGATCCACAAGTGTAGGGGATCTATCGTAGCCTTTTCGATAAGTAAGAGTGTCGAACCCAACGAGGAGTAGAAGGAAATGATAAGCAGTTTTCAGTAAGGTATTCTCTGCAAGCACTAAAATTATCGGTAACAGATAGTTTTGTGATAAGGTAATTTGTCACGAGTATCAAGTAATAAAAGTAAATAAGGTGCAGCAAGATGGCCCAATCCTTTTTGTAGCAAAGGACAAGCCTGGACAAACTCTTATATGAAGGAAAGCTCTCTCGAGGACACATGGGAATTATCGTCAAGCTAGTTTTCATCACGTTCATATGATTCGCGTTCGGTACTTTGATAATTTGATATGCGGGTGGACCGGTGCTTGGGTACTGTCCTTACTTGGACAAGCATCCCACTTATGATTAACCCCCATTGCAAGCATCCATAGCTACAAAAGAAGTATTAAGGTAAACCTAACCATATCATGAAACATATGGATCCAAATCAGCCCCTTACGAAGCAACGCATAAACTAGGGTTTAAGCTTCTGTCACTCTAGCAACCCATCATCTACTTATTACTTCCCAATGCCTCCCTGTAGGCCCAAACAATGGTGAAGTGTCATGTAGTCGACGTTCACATGACACCACTAGAGGGATGACAACATACATCTCATCAAAATATCGAACGAATACCAAATTCACATGACTACTTATAGAAAGACTTCTCACATGTCCTCAGGAACAAACATAACTACTCACAAAGCATATTCATGTTCATAGAGGGGTATTAATATGCATAATGGATCTGAACATATGATCTTCCACCAAGTAAACCAACTAGCATCAACTACAAGGAGTAATCAACACTACTAGCAACCCACAGGTACCAATATGAGGTTTGGATACAAGAGATGAACTAGGGTTTGAGATGAGATGGTGCTGGTGAAGATGTTGATGCAGATTGACCCCCTCCCGATGAGAGGGTCATTGTTGATGATTTCCCCCTCCCGGAGGGAAGTTTCCCCGGCAGAACAGCTCTACCGGAGCCCTAGATTGGTTCCGCCAAGGTTCCGCCTCGTGGCGGCGGAGTTTCTTCCCGAAAGCTTGCTTATGATTTTTTTCCTTGACGAAAGACTCCATATAGCCAAAGATGGGCATCAGAGGGCCACCAGGGGCCCCGCGAGGCAGGGGGCGCACCCAGGGGGTAGGGCGCGGCCCCACCCTCGTGGATGGTGGGTGGCCCCCCTTGGTGCTTTCTTCGCTCAGTATTTTTTATATATTCTGAAAATAACTCCCGTGGAGTTTCAATACTTTTGGAGATGTACAGAATATGTCTCTAATATTTGCTCCTTTTCCAGCCCAGAATTCCAGCTGCCGGCATTCCCCCTGTTCATGTAAACCTTGTCAAATAAGAGAGAATAGGCATAAGTATTGTGACATAATGTGTAATAACAGCCCATAATGCAATAAATATCAATATAAAAGCATGATGAAAAATGGACGTATCAACTCTGATACGTCTCCGTCGTATCTACTTTTCCAAACACTTTTGCCCTTGTTTTGGACTCTAACTTGCATGATTTGAATGGAACTAACCCGGACTTACGCTGTTTTCAGCAGAATTGCCATGGTGTTATTTTTGCGCAGAAATAAAAGTTCTTGGAATGAACTGAAAATCAACGGAGAATTATTTTGGAATATATAAAAAATACTAGAAGAAAGATCCACGTCGGGGGGTAGGGTGCGCCCCCTGCCTCGTGGGCCCCCTGTTGCTCCATCGACTTCCACCTTGACTCCATATATTCACTTTCGGAGAGAAAAAAAATCAGAGAGAAGGATTCATCACGTTTTACGATACGGAGCCGCCGCCAAGCCCTAAACTCTCTCGGGAGGGCTGATCTGGAGTCCGTTCGGGGCTCCGGAGATGGGAATCCGTCGCCATCATCATCATCAACCTTCCTCATCACCAATTTCATGATGCTCACCACCGTGCGTGAGTAATTCCATCGTAGGCTTGCTGGACGGTGATGGGTTGGATGAGATTTATCATGTAATCGAGTTAGTTTTGTTAGGGTTTGATCCCTAGTATCCACTATGTTCTGAGATTGATGTTGCTATGACTTTGCTATGCTTAATGCTTGTCACTAGGGCCCGAGTGCCATGATTTCAGATCTGAACCTATTATGTTTTCATCAATATATGAGAGTTCTTGATCCTATCTTGCAAGTCTATAGCCACCTATTATGTGTTATGATCCGTTAACCCTGAAGTGACAATAATCGGGAAACTTACCGATGATGACCGTAGTTTGAGGAGTTCATTTATTCACTATCTTTTAATGCTTTGGTCTGGCACTCTATTAAAAGGAGGCCTTAATATCCCTTAGTTTCCAATAGGACCCCACTGCCACGGGAGGGTAGGACAAAAGATGTCATGCAAGTTCTTTTTCATAAGCACATATGACTATATTCGGAATACATGCCTACATTACATTGATGAACTGGAGCTAGTTCTGAGTCACTCTAGGTTATGACTGTTACATGATCAATCGCATCCGGCATAATTCTCCATCACCGATCCAATGCCTACGAGCTTTTCCTATATTGTTCTTCGCTTATTTACTTTTCCTTTGCTACTGTTACAATCATTACAAAACCCAAAAATATTACTTTTGCTACCGTTACCTTTTGCCACCGTTACCACTACTATCATATTACTTTGCTACTAAATACCTTGCTGCAGATATTAAGTTTCCAGGTGTGGTTGAATTGACAACTCAGCTGCTAATACTTGAGAATATTCTTTGGCTCCCCTTGTGTCGAATCAATAAATTTGAGTTGAATACTCTACCCTCGAAAACTATTGCAATCCCCTATACTTGTGGGTTATCAAGAACATTTTCTGGCGCCATTGCCGGGGAGCATATCTCTATTCTTTGAGTCACTTGGGATTTATATCTGCTTATCATTATGAAGAACTTGAAAGATCAAAGAACCAAGATTTTTCCCTCAACTACGAGGGGATGTAAGGAACTGTCATCTAGCTCTGCACTTGATTCACCTTCTGTTTTGAGTAAGCTTGCGACACCTAATCCTGCTTATGCTATTAATTCTGATATGTCGCATGTTATTGATGATGCCACTTCTGCTATGCATGATACTTATGATGAAACTACTTCTATGCTTGATACTACTGTGCCACTAGGTGAATTTCTTGATGAACAACTTGCTAGGGCTAGAGAGAATGTAATTATTGAAACTGATAATATTGATGAAAGTGATGATGAAGATTCTCCCCCTAGATATGAATTGCCTATTGTTCCTGAGGGTTATGTTATGGATGAAGAAACTGCTAGAGACTTCTTAGCTTGCAATGATGGATCTGATCTTAAGAAATTATTAGCCAAGCCTAAAGAAAAATCCCTGAATGCTAGAATGAAATATGATCCTGCTTATGCTACTTCACCTATCTTTATTACTGATAAGGATTATGATTTCTCAGTTGATCCCGAGTTAATTACTTTGGTTGAATCTGATCCTTTTTATGGCTATGAATCTGAAACTGTTGTGGCACATCTTACTAAATTAAATGATATAGCTACCCTGTTCACTAATGATGAGAAAACTCGATACTATTATATCCTTAAATTATTTCCGTTCTCATTAAAGGGTGATGCTAAGATATGGTTTAATTCTCTTGATCCTGGTTGTGTGCGTAGTCCCCAGGATATGATTTACTACTTCTCTGCTAAATATTTCCCTGCTCATAAGAAACAAGCTGCTTTAAGGGAGATATATAATTTTGTGCAAATTGAAGAAGAGAGTCTCCCACAAGCTTGGGGGAGGCTTCTCCAATTACTTAATGCTTTGCCTGATCATCCTCTCAAGAAAAATGAGATACTTGATATCTTTTATAATGGACTAACTGATGCTTCCAGAGATTACCTGGATAGCTGTGCTGGTTGTGTTTTCTGGGAAGAACAGTTGATCAAGCTGAAATTCTATTGAATAATATGTTGCTAATGAAAATAATTGGACACTTCCTGAACCAACTCCTAATCCAACTCCGAAGAAAAGGGGTATTCTATTTCTCAGTCCTGAAGATATGCAAGAGGCAAAGAAATCTATGAAAGAAAGAGGTATAAAAGCTGAAGATGTTAAGAATTTACCTCCCGTTGAAGAAATACATGGTCTTAATTCATCGCCTATTGAAGAAACACATGGTCTCGATAACCCGCCATGGGCAGTAAAGGTAAATTCTCTCTATAGATATGATAAAGCTGAAATCCCTCCTGCTAAGTTTGCTAGCCAACGTTTGGATGAATTCGATAACTTTATGGTTAAGCAAGAAGATTTTAATGCTTATGTTGGTAGACAATTGAAACATAATGCTTATATGATTGAACACCTGAGTAATTATATGGCTAGTGTTAAAGGTGAACTTAAACTTATTAGTAAACATGCTTCTATGGTTACCACTCAAGTAGAACAAGTACTTAAAGCTCGGAATGATTTGCTCAATGAATTGAATAGTAAAAATAATGACTTTGCTGTTAGAGTTGCAACTAGAGGAGGTAAAGTGACTCAGGAACCTTTGTATCCTGAGGGCCACCCTAAGAGAATTGAGTAGGATTCTCAGAGAAATAATGTTGATGCACCTAGTCCTTCTAAAAGGAAGAAAAAGAAAAATGATAGGACTTTGCATGCTTCTAGTGAACCTGTTGTTTACACACCTGAGAATCCCAATGATATTTCTATCTCCGATGCTGAAACACAATCTGGTAATGAACACGAACCTAGTGATAATGTTAATGATGACGTTCATGTTGATGCTCAATCTAGCAATGACAATGATATAGAGATTGAACCTGCTGTTGATCTTGATAACCCACAAACAAAGAATCAGCGTTATGATAAGAGAGACTTCGTTGCTAGGAAGCACAGTAAAGAAAGAGAACCATGGGTTCAAAAACCCATGCCTTTTCCTCCTAAACCATTCAAGAAAAAGGATGATGAGGATTTTGAGCGCTTTGCTGAAATGATTAGACCTATCTTTTTGCGTATGCGTTTGACTGACATGCTTAAAATGAATCCTTATGCTAAGTACATGAAAGATATTGTTACAAATAAGAGAAAGATACCGGAAGCTAAAATTTCCACCATGCTTGCTAATTATACTTTTAAGGGTGGAATACCAAAGAAACTTGGAGATCCAGGAGTACCAACTATACCATGCTCCATTAAAAGAAACTATGTTAAAAACTGCTTTATGTGATCTTGGAGCCGGTGTTAGTGTTATGCCTCTCTCTTTATATTGTAGACTTGATTTGAATAACTTGACACCTACTGAAATATCTTTGCAAATGGCTGATAAATCAACTGCTATACATGTCGGTATTTGTGAGGATGTTCCTGTTGTGGTTGCAAACATTACTATTTTAACGGACTTTGTTATTCTTGATATTCCCGAGGACGATAGTATGTCTATTATTCTTGGAAGACCTTTTTTGAATACTGTAGGGGCTGTTATTGATTGCACCAAAGGCAATGTCACTTTTCATGTTAATGGCAATGAGCATACGGTACACTTTCCGAGGAAACAACCTCAAGTCCACAGTATCAATTCTATTGGAAAAAATTTAACAATCACTATTGGAGGTTTTGAATTTCATCTTCCTACTGTCAAGAAGAAATATGATATTCTTATTGTTGGGGACATGCATATCCCCGTTGAGGTAACATAGTATTATTCAAAATTTCTCCGGTTCCATGTTATTCGGAATGAGTTTGTTAACAAGACCTGATCAACCTTGTTAGTGGATTCCTTTTGATGAGCATGAGATGGATGGATTTAGAAAACACCACTTTCTGTACCCTCCTTTTACTTTCGGTTATTTATATTAAATAAAGCAAAAATAGTATTTTTTCTGTCAATTTTCTGAATTATCCATGCAATAAAAAATACCTCTAAAATAAAAGTTCTCCAAATGCCCTGAAATTTAAATATGATTTTTCTAGAATATTTGAGATATCTGGCACTAAGAACACAGCAGGGAGCAAGCACCTGGCCATGAGGGTCCAGGGCGCGCCCCCTGCCTCGTGGACCCATGGTGGCTCCCCTCCACTTATTCCAGGTACCACACACTCCTTCTTCCTCCCAAAAAAAAAATCATCAAGCAGCTCAAGCACGAGTTCTAGCTCATCTTGTTGCCATTTTCGATCTCCTAGCTCAAAGCTCCATTCACAAAACTGCTTTGGGGGATTGTTCCTTGGTATGTGACTCCTCCAATGGTCCAATTAGTTTTTGTTCAATGCTTTATTCATTGCAAATTTTTGCTGCTTAGGTGACCCCGTTCTTGACCTTGCATGTGAAATTTACATGGTCAAAAGTAGTTTTAATGCATGATATTGCCTCTAGGAACTTGTAGGAGTAGTTGCTATCAATTTTGTTGAGTTTGGTTCACTTTTATTTTGAGTTACTAAAAATTTCAGAAATTTTTTAGAGGAAGAAATATGTTTAGGAAAATGTACCAAGGTGGTTCTTCAAGAAAGCAAGGACCCATGCCCGCAATACGCGATGCGGACGAGGAACCACCAAGGGATGCTTAAGTGCGGCCTTGTGAATGGCCGTCAGAGGACTTCATGGTTCAAGCAGGAATCAAGGAGGAATTTGAAGCATATGTGCGTAATGCTGATCTAGAGAGCTTCGAGGTAGATAAGTGCCATCAATACATCTATTTAACTGATTCATTTGTGAGAAGATTTAAATTTTCATCCTCGCACAATTCACAAACTGTCCTGTTTGATCTGTATGATAAATCTTATACCATGGACTAAGAAGATTTTAACACTGCTTGTAAACTCCCACAGTGGGGTAATGTTAGTGAACCTCGCAAATCTGAATTTAGAGATTTTCTTGCTAGTATAACTTTGGGGGAATCTAGAGATGTAACACAAGCCACCATAGGGAGCATTCATTTTCCTGCTATACATTATTTTGCTCTCTTCATAGGAAGGTGCATAAACGATAAAGATGAATCATGTCACATGCATGTACCTGATCTTAGCGTTCTCAGGAGCGCTGTTTTAGGAGATAAACAATACAACTTGGGGGCTATTGTTGCACGTAGGTTGCATAATTATCGTATTCATGGAGATTTCTTTGGTGGAATTTATGCAACTCGTATAGCTAACTTTCTTGAGATACCCATGCGTGGAGATGATATTGAGTTGCCTCCTTCTTATCTAGATTATGATGGTATGGTTCGTCATCAGTTTGTTGAGAGGAACGATCAGTTCCTCCAGTACCGACTAATCTTTGTCAGACGACGCACCTATCACGTCGCTCTCCCTGCTCCTACTTTCTTTGACTTTCAGGTAAAGGGGAGATATTTTATAACCAGGGAGGAGGCGACCGAGTACGAGAGGAGGGCGGAGACAGCTCGCCTCCAAGCTGCAGCTCATCAGGAAATTGCCGTTGCATCTCAGTACGACCCCAGCTACAACTTTGGATATCCGCCAGGCTAGCCATGGCCATAGACCAACTTAGGCCAAAAGCCTAAGCTTGGGGGAGTACGTATCTCTCACCGACATTACATTCCTGCTCACACACTCATGCTAGTTGTCGGTGCTCATACTTTTTCATTGTAATATCCATGCTAGTTTATTTTCCTTTTTATACTTTCTTCTTGTGTGTTTGATAAACCTTAAGAAAAACAAAAAAAATTAGTTGTAGCTTTTAGTTAGTTTACTTCTCATGCTGTAGTAGTAGTAATTAAAAAGAAAACCCAAAAATATTTCTCGTTCTTCTTTTGCTTGTTGGGAGCTTTCCCGTGTAAATAGTTTTATTTATTTTCGTGTTCTTTGGGGGTCGAGAGGAGAAGACCATAATGAAAATGTTGAGTGGATCTTATATGCATTATTGTTGATCTAACAAAGAGCCCATATTACCTTGTCTTCTCTCTTGAATTGAATGCTTGCAGATTTCAGCTTAGTCCAATGCACGTGCACTATTATTATTATCCAGACTATTCGGTCGTGCAAGTGAAAGGCAATAATGATGATTATATGATGAACTTATTGAGGTGAGAAAAGCTGGTATGAACTCGACCTCTCTTGTTTTTGTAAATATGATTAGTTCATCATTCCTGATTCAGCCTATTATGAAAGAAACACGTTTGCAATGACAATTAGAGATTCTAGTTGCTTATGCCATGCTTAATTAGCTAGGAGCTTATATTGATTTACCTTGCGTGCCAACATGCTATTAAAATGGTTTTGATGTGGTATGATAGCGTGGTATCCTCTTTTGAACGATTCGAGTGGCTTGACTTGGCACATGTTCACGCATGTAGTTGAAACAAAATCAACATAGCCTCTATGATATTTATGTTCATGGTGCATTATATCCTACTCATGCTTGCATTCGGTGTTGATTAATTTTAATGCATGTTCATGACTGTTGTCGCTCTCTAGCTGGTTGCTTCCCAGTCTTTTTCTAGCCTTCACTTGTACTAAGCGGGAATACTGCTTGTGCATCCAATTCCATAAACCCCAAAGTTATTCCATATGAGTCCACCATACCTACATATATACGGTATCTACCTGTCGTTCCAAGTAAATTTGTATGTGCCAAACTCTAAACCTTCAAACAAACATTCTGTTTTGTATGTTCGAATAGCTCATGTATCAATTAGGGCTGTCTGTATCTTCCATGCTAGGCAGGTTATTCTCAAGAGGAGTGGACTCCGCTCCTCACTCACGAGAAAATGGCCGGTCACCGGGATACCCAGTCCCATGCTTTATGCAAATCAAATCGAAATAACTCCAAAGAAAACTCCCCCGAGACTCTTGTTAGTTGGAGGCACTCATTGTTTCGAGCAAGCTATGGATTGATGCTTGTTGGTGGAGGGGGAGTATAAACTTTACCATTCTGTTTGGGAACCGCCTATAATGTGTGTAGCATGGAAGATATCGAGATCTCTCAGTTGTTATGTTGACAATGAAAGTATACCGCTCAAAATATTATTCACATCTATTTCAAAACCGAGCTCTGGCACCTCTACAAATCCCTTCTTCCCTCTGTGAAGGGCCTATCTATTTACTTTTATGATGAGTTATCATCCTCTTATTAAAAAGCACCAGCTGGAGAGCACCGCTGTCATTTGCATCCATTACTGTTAGTTTAGATTGAGTATGACTTGACTGGATCTCTTTTACCATGAATTACAATGTCTAGTCAGTCCTTGATCTTTAAAGGTGCTCTACATTTATGTTTTGCGGTCTTAGAAAGGGCTAGCGAGGTACCATCTTGTCATATCATATCATGATTATTTTGAGAAAGTGTTGTCATCCGATATTTATTATTATTGCTCGCTAGTTGATTATGTCATTGATATGAGTAAACATGAGACCTAAGTGTTATTGTGAATATGGTTAGTTCATAATCTTTGCTGAAAACCTGAATGCTGGCTTTACATATTTACAACAATAAGAGCAAACGGAGTTTGTAAAAGTTTTTCTTTATCACTTTCAGTTTATCAACTGAATTGCTTGAGGACAAGCAAAGGTTTAAGCTTGGGGGAGTTGATACGTCTCCGTCGTATCTACTTTTCCAAACACTTTTGCCCTTGTTTTGGACTCTAACTTGCATGATTTGAATGGAACTAACCCGGACTGACGCTGTTTTTAGAAGAATTGCCACAGTGTTATTTTTGTGCAAAAATAAAAGTTCTCGGAATGACCTGAAAATCAACGGAGAATTATTTTGGAATATATGAAAAGTACTGGAAGAAAGATCCACGTCAGGGGGCCCACACCCTATCGACGAGGGTGGGGGGCACGCCCTACCCCCCTGGGCGCCCCCTGCCTCGTGGGCCCCCTGATGCTCCACCAACCCATATATTCACTTTCGGGGAGAAAAAAAATCAGAGAGAAGGATTCATCGCGTTTTACGATACGGAGCCGCCGCCAAGCCCTAAACTCTCTCGGGAGGGCTGATCTGGGTCCGTTCGGGGCTCCGGAGAGGGGAATCCATCGTCATCGTCATCATCAACCTTCCTCCATCACCAATTTCATGATGCTCACCGCCGTGCATGAGTAATTCCACCGTAGGCTTGATGGACAGTGATGGGTTGGATGAGATTTATCATGTTATCGAGTTAGGTTTGTTAGGGTTTGATCCCTAGTATCCACTATGTTTTGGGATTGATGTTGCTATGACTTTGCTATACTTAATGCTTGTCACTAGGGCCCGAGTGCCATGATTTCAGATAAGAACCTATTATGTTTTCATCAATATATGAGAGTTCTTGATCCTGTCTTGCATGTCTATAGTCACCTATTATGTGTTATGATCCGTTAACCCCGAAGTGACAATAATCGGGATACTTACCCGTGATGACCGTAGTTTGAGGAGTTCATGTATTCACTATGTGTTAATGCTTTGTTTCGGTACTCTATTAAAAGGAGGCCTTAATATCCCTTAGTTTCCAATAGGACCCCGCTGCCATGGGAGGGTAGGACAAAAGATGTCATGCAAGTTCTTTTCCATAAGCACGTATGAGTATATTCGGAATACATGCCTACATTACATTGATGAACTGGAGCTAGTTCTGTGTCACTCTAGGTTATGACTGTTACATGATCTATCACATCCGGCATAATTCTCCATCACCGATCCAATGCCTACGAGCTTTTCCTATATTGTTCTTCGCTTATTTACTTTTCCTTTGCTATTGTTACAATCATTACAAAACCCAAAAATATTACTTTTGCTACCGTTACCTTTTGCCACTGTTACCACTACTATCATATTACTTTGCTACTAAATACCTTGCTGCAGATATTAAGTTTCCAGGTGTGGTTGAATTGACAACTCAGCTGCTAATACTTGAGAATATTCTTTGGCTCCCCTTGTGTCGAATCAATAAATTTGGGTTGAATACTGTACCCTCGAAAACTGTTGCGATCCCCTATACTTGTGGGTTATCAAACTCCCCCAAGCTTAGACCTTGCTTGTCCTCAAGCGAAAGCCAAAATCGAAAAATATGTCCACATGTTTGGAGATAGAGGTGTCGATAAAAATAAAATACGGACATGAGGGCATCATGATCATTCTTAGAACATCAACATATATATATTGTCATATGATCTCTTATGCTAAAGTAACAATTCAATCTCAATTTCAAGTACGAATCATAAACGTCATTGAGAACCAACAAACTCTAATGTCAGTCATTGGGGCAATTGCAATTTATCATAACATAGGAAAGAGTCAATATAAGAGCCTTTCAGCAAGTCCACATACTCAACTATCATTTAGTCTTTCACAATTGCTAACACTCACGCAAGATTTATGGGTATGAAGTTTTAATCAGACACAGAGAAAGATAGGGGCTTATAGTTTTGCCTCCCAACTATTTACCTCAAGGGTAATGTCAACAATAAATGTTCATGAAAACCCACATCCAATTAGCCATATATATCAGGATCTTTCCAACACATTGTGCTTGCCAAAGGGTAAAATGTAAAAAAGGAAAGGTGAAGATCACCGTGACTCTTGCATGAAGTATAAGACAAGAATAATAGATAGGCCCTTCGCAGAGGGAAGCAGAGGTTGTCATGTGCTTTTATGGTTGGATGCACGAAATCTTAATGTAAAAGAACGTCACTTTATATCGCCACTTGTGATATGGACCTTTATTATGCAGTCCGTCGCTTTTATTTCTTCCACATCACAAGATCATATAAAGCTTATTTTCTCCACACTAATAAGTCATACATATTTAGAGAGCAATTCTTATTGCTTGCAATGATGACAACTTACTTGAATGATCTTACTCAATCCGTAGGTAGATATGGTGGACTCTCATGGCAAAACTGGGTTTACGGATATTTGGAAGCACAAGTAGTATCTCTACTTGGTGCAAAGAAATTGGCTAGCAAGAGAGAGAAAGGCAAGCTCAACATGTTGGATGATCCATGACAATATAATTTATCTCAGATGTAAGAAAACATAACCCATTACGTTGTCTTCCTTGTCCAACATCAACTCTTTAGCAAGTCATATTTTAATGAGTGATCAAAATTATAAAAGATGTCCAAGATAGTATATTTATATGTGAAAACCTCTCTTTCTTTATTACTTCCTACTAATTGCAACGATGACCAAAACTATGTTTGTCAACTCTCAACAGTTTTATTCATCATACTCTTTATATGCGATCTCATTACTCTCCATAAGATCCATACGATCTCTTTATTTCTTTTTTATTTCTTCTCTTTTATTTTAGTCCCTCAAGATCATAGCAAAATAATCAAGCCCTTTACTCAACACTAATCTTTATTATATATAGCTCATGGACTTGATTACATAGGAAGATCATAAAGCAAAATTCACAACTAGATCATACTAAAACTTTATTCTACTAGATCAAGATATTATCAAAAGGATCAAACTAAGAAAAACGGTAAAGATAAAAGTGATGGTGATACTATACCGGGGCACTCCCCCAAGCTTGGTAGTTGCCAAGGGGAGTGGCCATACCCATGTGTTTATGTCTCCTTCTTCGGGGGTGGTGATGTGATATTCTTGGCGATGATGCCCCTCAAGATATGATTCTCTTCTTCGAGCTTATTGACTTGCTGCTTGAGGTCCATTATTTCCTTACGGAGCTTGCCTGTGACGGCTAAAGCTCCCTTCACCCAAGGATGTTGCATAGCTGCGGGAGAACAAGTAACACTCTTTTTCATATTTTCATAAGAAAGAAATCTAACATTGGAAGGGATGACCGAGTTTGGAATAGCCGAACTCTGTAGTTCCCCCATAGTGAATCCTGCTCGGAAACGAGAAGTAACTTCTTCATCCTCCTCCGTGGCATCTATCCTTTTCAAATCGGCCTCCATCTCTTCCTCAGTTGATGGCCCAAAGTGGCCAGCATTGCTGTTTGCTCTTCGCCCTGGTGTCGGATGAGACACCCGACTCTCCCCGACTGACTCTTGAGAAGACATCTTGCTCTAAATCTGCAGCAGAAACAGCTCGAAACCAAAACAGAGGATATTCGCGTGATATGGTGGTCAAAACCTTCGGGAGATTATATAGTGAATTTTTACCGACCAAAAGAAGGATCGTGCAAGAAAACAGAGTCCGGAGAGCACACGAGGTGCCCACGAGGCAGGGGGCGCGCCCAGGGGGGTAGGGCGCGCCCTACACCCTCGTGGACGCCTCATGTCCTTCCCGGACTACTTCTTATTTTCCTATTTTCTTAAATATTCCAAAACAGAGAAAAGTTGCCATTAGAACTGTTTTGGAGTCGGTTTACTTATCGTACCACGTACCTATTGCTTTTCGGAGTCTGAAACGTTCTGAAAAGTGTCCCTTATGTATTCCTCCGGGGTTACGGTTTCAATAATATTAGTTTCAACATTTATGGGATTACCTGAGATATAATGTTTGATTCTTTGACCGTTCACCACCCTCGGATTTGTGCCTTCGAAGTTGTTGATTTTTATGGCACCGGAATGATAGACCTCCTCGATAACGTAAGGACCTTCCCATTTAGAGAGAAGTTTGCCTTAAAAAATCTTAAATGAGAGTTGTATAACAATACATAATCACCTACATTGAACTCACGTTTTTGTATCCTTTTATCATGCCATCTTTTAACTTTTTCTTTAAACAACTTGGCATTTTCATAGGCATGGGTTCTCCATTCATCAATTGAGCTAATGTCAAATAACCACTTCTCACCGGCAAGTTTGAAATCATAATTGAGCTCTTTAATGGACTAATATGCCTTATGTTCTAATTTAAGAGGTAAGTGACATACTTTTCCATAAACCATTTTGTACGGAGACATACCCATAGGATTTTTATATGCAGTTCTATAAGCCCATAATGCATCATCAAGTTTCTTGGACCAATTCTTTCTAGATCTATTAACAGTCTTTTGCAAAATTAATTTAAGCTCTCTATTGCTAAGTTCTACTTGACCACTAAACTGTGGATGATATGGAGATGCAATTCTATGATTAACATCATACTTAGCAAGCATTTTACGAAAGGCACCATGAATAAAATGTGAACCACCATCAGTCATTAAGTATCTAGGGACTCCAAACCTCGGAAAAATAACTTCTTTAAGCATCTTAATAGAGGTGTCATGATCAGCACTACTTGTTGGAATAGCTTCTACCCACTTAGTAATGTAATCAACATCAACTAAAATATGTGTATACCTATTAGAGGAAGGAAAAGGTCCCATATAATCAAAGCCCCAAACATCAAATGGTTCAATAACAAGTGAATAATTCATAGGCATTTCTTGACGTATACTAATATTACCAATTCTTTGACATTCATCACAAGATAAGACAAACTTACGGGCATCCTTGAAGAGAGTAGGCCAATAAAAACCGGATTGCAATACCTTATGTGCAGTTCTATCTCCAGCATGGTGTTCTCCATAAGCTTCAAAGTGACACTTGCGTAGGATCTGTTCCTGTTCATGCTCAGGTATACAACGTCTAATAACACCATCTACTCCTTCTTTATAAAGATGTGGGTCATCCCGGAAGTAATGTCTTAAATCATAGAAAAACTTTTTCTTTTGCTAGTATGTGAAACTAGGTGGTATGAATTTAGCAACAATGTAATTAGCATAATCAGCATACCATGGAGCAGTACGAGAAGCATTTATGACAGCTAATTGTTCATCAGGAAAGCTATCATCAATAGGTAGTGGGTCATGAAGAACATTCTCTAACGTAGACAAGTTGTCTGCAAGGGGATTCTCAGCTCCCTTTCTATCAATAATATGCAAATCAAATTCTTGTAGCAGGAGAGCCCATCTAATAAGTCTAGGTTTAGCATCTTTCTTTTCCATAAGATATTTAATAGTAGCAAAATCAGTGTGAATAATTACTTCAGAATCAACAATATAAGGTCTGAACTTATCACAAGCAAATACAACTGCTAAGAATTCCTTTTCAGTGGTAGCATAATTTCTCTGGGCATTGTCTAGAGTTTTACTAGCATATTGAATAAAATTTAATTTTTTATCAACTCTTTGTCCTAGAATAGCACCTACAGCATAGTCACTAGCATCACACATGATTTCAAAGGGTAAATTCCAATCAGGTGGCTGAACAATAGGTGCAGAAATCAAGGCTTTCTTAAGACAAAAGGAATATCTTTTTGTAATAGGTTAGTCAGAGGCCGGGAAATTTTGGATAAGTCCTTAATGAACCTCTTATAAAAACCGGCAGGACCAAGGAAACTTCTTATAACTTTGATGTCCTTGGGACACGGCATCTTTTCAATAGCATCAACTTTAGCTTTGTCAACTTCAATACCTTTTTCAGAAATTTTATGCCCCAAGACAATACCTTCATTAACCATAAAGTGGCACTTCTCCTAATTAAAGACAAGGTTAGTTTCTTCACATCTCTGCAAAACTCGATCAAGGTTGCTCAAGCAATCATCAAAAGAGGATCCATAAACATAGAAATCATCCATGAAAACTTCACAAATCTTTTCACAAAACTCAGAGAATATAGCCATCATGCATCTTTGAAAGGTAGCAGGTGCATTACATAAACCAAAAGGCATACGTCTGTAAGCAAAGGTACCGAAAGGGCAAGTAAAAGTAGTCTTTTCTTGATCATCAGCTGACACAGGTATTTGAGAGAAACCAGAGTAACCATCTAGAAAGCAAAAATGTGTATGTTTGGATAATCTTTCTAGCATTTGATCAATGAAAGGCAAAGGGTAATGATATTTTTTAGTAGCTTTATTTAATTTGCAGAAATCAATCACCATCCTATAACCTGTAATAATTCTTTGCGGAATCAATTCATCTTTATCATTAGGAACGATAGTAATACCTCCCTTCTTAGGGACACAATGGACAGGGCTTACCCACTGACTATCAGCAACGGGATAAATTATACTTGCTTCAAGGAGCTTTAATATTTCTTTTCTTACCACTTCTTTCATCTTAGGATTTAGCCGTCATTGGTGATCAATAACTGGTTTGGCGTCTTTCTCCAAATTTATTTTGTGTTGACATAGAGTGGGACTAATGCCCTTAAGATCATCAAGAGTATATCCAATAGCAGCATGGTTCTTCTTCAGAGTTTTCAATAATTTCTCTTCTTCATGCTCTGAAAGGTTAGCACTAATAATAACAGGATATATCTTCTTTTCATCAAGATAAGCATATTTAAGAGTATTAGGCAATGGTTTAAGCTCAAACACGGGATCACCCTTGGGTAGAGGATGATCACCTAGGATTTGAATAGGAAAGTTGTGTTTCAGAATAGGTCCCTGTTTAAAGAATACTTCATCTATTTCCCTTCTTTCATCCATAAACATATCATTTTCATGGTCTAGCAAATATTGTTCTAGAGGATCAGTAGGAGGCACGGCAATAGAAGCAAGACCAATAATTTCATCTTTACTAGGCAATTCTTTATCATGGGGTTGTCTATGAAATTTAGCAAAATTAAACTCATGAGACATATCCCCTAAACCAACAGAAACAACATCCTTATTGCAGTCCATCTTAGCATTAATAGTATTCAAGAAGGGTCTACCAAATATAATGGGACAAAAGTCATCTTGTGGAGAACCAAGAATAAGAAAATCAGCAGGGTATTTAACTTTCCCACACAAGACTTCAACATCTCTAACAATCCCAACTGGTGAAATTGTATCTCTATTAGCAAGCTTAATTGTAAAATCAATTTCTTCTATCTCAGCAGGTGCAATATCATGCATAATTTCTTTGTATAAGGAATGAGGTATTGCACTTACACTAGCACCCATATCACATAAGCCATGATAGCAATGATCTCCTATTTTAACAGAAATAATAGGCATGCCTACAATAGGTCTATATTTATTTTTAGCATCAGGTCTAGCAATTCTAGCAGCTTCATTGCAGAAGTAAATAACATGCCCATCAATATTATCGGCCAAGAGATCTTTAACCATAGCAATACTAGGTTCAACTTTAATTTTCTCAGGGGGTTTAGGTGTCTTAATATTACTTTTGTTAACCACAGTTGAAGCTTTAGCGTGATCCTTTATTATAACAGGGAAAGGTGGTTTCTCAATATAAGCAGTAGGAACAACAGGATCATTATAAGTGATAGTCTTTTCTTCAACTTTAATAGGTGCAACTACTTTTACTTCAATGGGAGGATTATATTTAAACCACTTCTCCTTTGGGAGATCAACATGAGTAGCAAAGGATTCACAGAAAGAAGCTACTATCTCAGAGTCAAGTCCATATTTAGTGCTAAATTCATGGAAAACATCGGTATCCATAAAAGATTTAACACAATCAAACTTAGGTGTTATACCTGACTCCTTACCTTCGTCAAGGTCCCAATCTTCAGAGTTGCGTTTAATTCTTTCCAATAAATCCCATTTGAATTCAATAGTCTTCATCATAAAAGATCTAGTACAAGAAGTATCGAGCATGGAGCGATTACAGAGAGAAAGCCGAGCATAATTTTTTTGAATAGTCATTTCTTCTGAGAGCTCATGATTGCGGCATGAATATAACATTGACTTAAGACTCCCCCAAGCTTGAGCGATGCTTTCTCCTTCGCGAGGCCAAAAATTATATATATAATTACGATCACGATGAACAAGATGCATAGGATGAAACTTCTGATGAAATTCCAATTTCAATTGTTGGTAGTTCCATGATCCAATATCATCACACAGCCTCAACCATGTTAATGTATCTCCCTTCAAAGATAAAGGGAAGACCTTCTTCTCGATAACATCATCGGGCATACCTGCAAGCTTAAATAATCCACAAATTTCATCGACATAGATTAAGTGTAAATCGGGATGCAATGTTCCATCACTAGGATTAGCTATCAGTTTCTCTATCATACCCGAAGGAATTTCAAAGTAAACATTTTCAGTAGGTTCAGTAGGTTGAGGAGCAACTCTTTGCTCTACTGGTCGGGGTGAAGATACCCCGAACAAGCCCCTCAAAGGATTATGTTCCATAGTAACAATTGACAGTAAATTTCAGCACACTATATAAATTTTTCCTTACCGAATTCCACCTACCAAAGGCGCTTCACTCCCCGGCGACGGCACCAGAAAAGAGTCTTGATGACCCACAAGTGTAGGGGATCTATCATAGCCTTTTGAATAAGTAAGAGTGTCAAACCCAACGAGGAGCAGAAGGAAATGATAAGTAGTTTTCAGTAAGGTATTCTCTACAAGCACTGAAATTATCGGTAACAGATAGTTTTGTGATAAGGTAATTTGTAAAGAGTAGCAAGTAATAAAAGTAAATAAAGTGCAGAAAGATGGCCCAATCCTTTTTGTAGCAAAGGACAAGCCTGGACAAACTCTTATATGAAGGAAAGAGCCCCCGAGGACACATGGGAATTATCGTCAAGCTAGTTTTCATCACGTTCATATGATTCGCGTTCGGTACTTTGATAATTTGATATGTGGGTGGACCGGTGCTTGGGTACTGTAATTACTTGGACAAGCATCCCACTTTTGATTAACCCCCATTGCAAGAATCCGCAACTACAACATAAGTATTAAGGTAAACCTAACCATAGCATGAAACATATGGATCCAAATCAGCCCCTTATGAAGCAACACATAAACTAGGGTTTAAGATTCTGTCGCTCTAGCAACCCATCGTCTACTTATTACTACCCAATGCCTCCCTGTAGGCCCAAACAATGGTGAAGTGTCATGTAGTCGACGTTCACATGACACCACTAGAGGGATGACAACATACATCTCATCAAAATATCGAACGAATACAAAATTCACATGACTACTTATAGCAAGACTTCTCCCATGTCCTCAGGAGCAAACGTAACTACTCACAAATAATATTCATGTTCATATCAGAGGGGTATTAATATGCATAATGGATCTGAACATATGATCTTCCACCAAGTAAACCAACTAGCATCAACTACAAGGAGTAATCAACACTACTAGCAACCCACAGGTACCAATCTGAGGGTTGGATACAAAGATTGGATACAAGAGATGAACTAGGGTTTGAGATGAGATGGTGCTGGTGAAGATGTTGATGGAGATTGACCCCCTCCCAATGAGAGGATCGTTGGTGATAACGATGATGATGATTTCCCCCTCCCAGAGGGAAGTTTCCCCGGCAGAACAGCTCTGCCGGAGCCCTAGATTGGTTCCGCCAAGGTTCCGCCTCGTGGCAGCGGAGTTTCTTTCTGAAAGCTTTCTTATGATTTTTTCCTCGACGAAAGACTCCATATAGCCAAAGATGGGCATCAGAGGGCCACCAGGGGGCCCACGAGGTAGGGGGCGCACCCAGGGGGGTAGGGCGCGCACCCCACCCTCGTGGATGGTGGGTGGCCCCCCTCTAGTGCTTTCTTCGCTCGGTATTTTTTATATATTCTGAAAATAACTCCCATGGATTTTCAGGACTTTTGGAGATGTGCAGAATAGGTCTCTAATATTTGCTCCTTTTCCAGCCCAGAATTCCAGCTGCCGGCATTCCCCCTCTTCATGTAAACCTTGTAAAATAAGAGAGAATAGGCATAAGTATTGTGACATAATGTGTAATAACAGCCCATAATGCAATAAATATCGATATAAAAGCATGATGCAAAATGGACGTATCACTCAACAAATCATCGCTACTCAGGAAGAATTTATTCCTCCATGTTTGAAGTGCATTGAACGTGAATATGCTAATTCTTAACCTGAATGCTCAAATACTTCCATTGCTGCAAATTCTTCAACTGCATCTGCTATCACTAATTCCTCATCTCAGGACATTGCTAGTATCACTTATGATGCAGGGCTGAAGGAATTATATATGACAGGCATGTACAAAAGGCTCAAAGGGCATCAGGCTCTTTGTGATGTGCTTAAAAAGCAAATCCTCATCAGGAACCCTAGGAAAGAGGGTATTGCCTTTGAGAGGAAACTTAATGCTGATGGGACCTACTGGAAACCTGAGCAGTATCCCAAAACCTCATGGGTTGCTACAAAGGGACCTTCAGTGGATCCATCTACTTTATCTGGCTTTACATGTTCTGATGAGTCAATTGACTCCAACTATAAACTGCTCAAAAATCAGAATGGTGAAGTATTTGCTAGATATGTTGGCACTAACTGCAGGAATGGTTCTCCTATGAAGAAAATCTGGGTTCCCAAAAGGTGCCTTGAAAGTCTTCAGGTGAATGTCATCATGACACCTCCTGTGAAGAATAGGAACCCCAAATCAAATTCTTCACATGGATCCAAGTCCTCTTACGGACCAAATTCCTCACGTGGATCAAATTCCTCAAAAGGATCAAAGTCCTCATATGAGAATCATCGTGTTAACCTGTCTGTTTCGTAGGGAAGATCTAAGGATTATGGATATGTGCATTATTCTTCAAATCATTATGTTCATAAATCCTCGAAGAATTTCTCTCCTTACTCTTATGCTTACCCTAAACCCTCTTATGTGAAACGAAGTGGATTGGCATCTATGCCACCTTTCTCTTATGGAGCTCGCAGAATGATGAACTCTTTGCCACCCCTTCAGGTGTGGGTGGTGAAGAAAAAGAACTAATCTCTTTTGCATGGCCAGGTCTCCAAACGAGCTTAATCGTTTGAAGAATTTGCTGGAGACCTGAATATGCTTAAAAAGACGCAAGCTAATCATGAAGAAATGAATTTTCATTTCTCACGTCCTCATACTGCTTTATATGTTCTATTGCTTGATGAAATTGATCTGATGAAATTGATATCATATTCTTCACTGATGAAGTATATGAGTTCGTAAGTTGCACTAATTCATCTACATGATGATCAACCCAAAGCCACTGAGTGGGTCCTCGATAGTGGATGTACAAATCACATGACTGGTGACAGGAGCTTATTGATGGACTCTGCTTTATCTCCATCACATCTGAAGCATATCACCTACGCTGACAAAGGCAAAAGCAAGGTATTGGGTCTAGGTAAGGTTGCAATCTCAAAGGATCGACACATGAACAAATTCATGCTTGTTGAGTCCTTAGGGTTCAACCTCAATGTCTGTCTCAATGCTTTGTGACCTTGATATGGTTGTTGTCTTTCGCAAGTATCGTTCTGTTGTGATCATGGAAGCTGACAATTCCAAAGTCTTCGAAGGCTTTAGGAGAGGAGATTTGTATATTGTTGATTTATCTACAGAACCACAACCTACTACATGTCTACTTGCAAAAGCTTCAGGCTGGCTATGGCATCGACGACTCGGTCATGCTGGGATGAGGAACTTGCACACGCTCGTGAAGAAGAAACATGTCATTGGCGTCGAGGGTGTCAAATTCCTCAAGGATCATTTGTGTAGAGCTTGTGAAGCCGGAAAGATGACCAAGGCCAAGCATCCCTCAACGACCATCACGGCGACTACTCGTCCATTTGAATTGCTTCACATGGATCTCTTTGGCCCTACTCACTATGCCACATTTACTAATGCTGCATCTTTATATCGCTTTGTCATTGTTGATGATTATTCTCGATATACATGGGTGCATATCATCACTTACAAAACTGAAGTGCATGAAGTCTTCAAACGATTTTGCTCGAGGGCTTCAACCAACTTTGGTGTGAAGATCAAGCACATCAGAAGTGACAATGGAACTGAGTTCAAGAACACTGGTCTTGATGACTATCTTGATGAACTTGGTATCACTCATGAGTTATCTGCTCCTCAGCAGAATGGCATCATGGAGCGCAAGAACAGGGCTCTTGTTGAGATGGCTCGCACTATGCTTGATGAGTACAAGATGCCTACTCGCTTCTGGCCTGAGGCAATTGATACTGCATGCCCCATCATCAACAGGGTATATCTTCACAAATTCTTCAAGAAAACTGCATATGAACTTCTCACTAACAAGAAACCTAATGTGAGTTATTTCAAAGTCTTCGGTGCTAAATGCTGGATTAGAGATCCTCATCACACTTCTAAATTCGCACCGAAAGCACATGAAGGTTTTATGCTCGGTTATGGTAAGGACTCGCACACCTACAGAGTCTTCAACACCTATCACCACAAGGTTGTTGAAACTGTAGATGTGCGGTTTGATGAAACTAATGGCTCGCAAAGAGAGCACCTACCTCCTATGACAGATGAAATACCTCCTGAGGAATCTATTAAGTTCAAAGCTACTGAGGATGTCATTCCTACTGAAGAATCTGCTGAAGAAGTCGTTCCAGAACATGAAGAACGTCATGCTGATGCACCCGAGGAATATGGTGCTGAAGAAAATGCTGATCAAATTCCTCAACGACAACCAGCTCATCCTCGCGTTGCAAATGAAGTGCAGATTAAGAAAATCATCAGCGACATCAACATTCCAGGTCCTCTCACACGCTCAAGATCTTCACATTTATCTAACTTTTGTGGGCACCTTGCTTTTGTCTCTATCACAGAGCCCACTACGATAGATGAAGCATTTCTGGAGCCTGAGTGGATTCAAGATATGCAAGAGGAATTACATCAATTTGAGCTCAACAACGTCTTGGAACTGGTCAAACGTCCAGATCCTCGCAAGCACAATATCATTGGCACAAAGTGGATCTACCGCAACAAGCAAGATGAAAATGGCCTTGTGGTGAGGAATAATGCACGACTTGTAGCTCAAGGCTACACACAGGTTGAAGGAATTAATTTCGATGAAACTTTTGCACCTGTTGCTAGACTTGAAGCTATTCGCATATTACTTGCTTATGCTAACCATCATGATATCATCTTATATCAAATGGATGTGAAAAGTGCATTCCTCAATGGTAAGCTTGAGGAAGAATTATATGTTGCTCAACCCCCAGATTTTGAAGATCCAAAGCATCCCGACAAAGTCTTCAGACTCAATAAGGCCCTGTATGGCCTCAAGCAGGCCCCTCGGGCGTGGTATGATACTTTGAAGGAATTCCTCATGAAGAAAGGCTTCAAACCCGGTTCACTTGACCCAACTCTGTTCACTAAATCTTATGATGGTGAATTGTTTGTGTGCCAAATATATGTTGATGATATCATTTTTGGCTGCACTGACCAACGTTACAGTGATGAATTTGCCTATATGATGAGTGAAGAATATCAATTGTCTATGATGGGAGAATTGGAATTCTTTTTAGGTCTTCAGATTCGTCAACAGCGAAATGTCATATTTCTTAGGAGAAATAGCTCAAGTATGTGCTGAGGAAATTCGACATGCAAGATTGCAAAGGAGTCAAAATCCCTATGCCCACAAATGGCCATCTATGCACTGATGAAAATGGTATTGACTTCGATCAAAAGGTATACCGCTCCATGATTGGCTCTTTATTGTATTTATGTGCATCTAGGACATATATTATCCTTAGTGTTTGCATGTGTGCCCGATTTCAAGCTACACCGAAGGAATCACACCATAAGGCTCTGAAGCATATTCTTCGATATCTAGCTCACACACCAACACTTGGATTATAGTATCCCAAGGGCTCAGCTTTTGATATCATTGGATATTCAGACTCTGACTATGCTGGTGATCGTGTGGACCGCAAGTCAACATCTGGCACATGCCATTTCCTCGAATGATCCTTGGTCTGTTAGTCCTCGAAGAAACAGAACCGCGTATCACTGTCTACTGCTGAAGCTGAGTACATTGTTGCTGGTTCTTGCTGTGCTCAATTTCTATGGACGAAGCAAACCCTCAAGGACTACAGCGTCAACATGAAGAATGTGCCTCTCTACTGTGACAATGAGAGTGCCATCAAGATTGCTCATAACCCAGTTCAACACTCGAAGACAAAGCACATTCAGATTTGTCATCATTTTCTTCGTGATCATGTGTTAAAGGGCTACATCTCTATTGAGCATGTGAAGACTGAAGAACAGCTAGCCGATATCTTCAGTAAGCCCTTGGATGAGAAGAGATTTAGCATGTTGAGGTGTGAGCTAAATATCTTAGAATCTTCGAATGTCCTTTGAAAAGGACACACATCCTAACACTTATGTAGAATTGATGACTTAGATGTGCATCACACAAAGTAACGTTTTTCTTCAATCAATGAAGACTAACCCTCTAAGTGTGAAGAAATTAACGAAGAATTTGATTCTCAGAACCCTACGACAATTGTACGCCATGTCTGAAATCAGCATTCTTATACGGTGGGTCACGTCACCACCAAAAGTTGAAAATCCTCAATCTGAGTTTTTTCCTCACTTATGAAATTCCTCAGTTGTTCCTTTTTCTTCAAATTTGCATTGTCTTCACTCTTTCCGTCATTTTTCTTCATTGTCCGATCACATTCACTTAGTATCACTTATTGCTATTTCTTCAAGTTGTTTGTTCTGCTAAGTGAATGTGATCGGACCCTTCCCCCTCTATGCTAAACTCAACCTAGTCTATTCACAAATTCTTCATGTGCGTTCTATTTGAAACTTGTTCAAAATCTTCACTGTGTCCTTGTCAGCTAAAGAAATTGCAAACGGAACTTTAAACTTATCTTATCTGAATTTTTGGCTTTTGTCGCTCAAACCGCTCCGCTTCCACGATATATTATCCTATTCACCCATGATCGCACACGATCGTCACCTCTCAGTACGTGGGTGACACATGTCACGCGAATGAGAAGGGTCAGGGGCACGTTCGTCCAATACCCTCGGGCGACCAGTTTTTCACTTCGGCTATAAATACCCCTCTCCCTTCCTCACTTCGTTTGTACTCCGCTCGACCTCACTCCCTCGCTCGAGCTCTCAAACCCTAGCGCCGCTGCTACTTCCATCATCGCGCCGAGGAAGAGCTTCACTGCCTCGACCTCGTCGCCGCCGTACTCATGCCGGCCGCGGATTTCTTCACTTCGCCGCTGGGGTAGCTGTCTTCCTCAGCCAAGTTAGGGCGTGGAAGATCTGAACCGATGAGCTTCAAATCTACACTTCACAGTTCATCGTGTTCTTCATCAAGGGTAATTAAAAGTTACTTTTATTGCCCTTGTTGATCCTGATGTTTTCTTCAAATCTTCAAAAGGTGTTTATTCCTCAACTCTTCACACACTAAACACCTCACATATCATCTGCTCTTGATCTGTTTCTCTAAGCAACATTTTTCTTCAAGATTCCTCAGTTGTGTGGATTTTCAAATATGTACAACTCTAGAACCTAAGTCAAAGAACACTTAGTGAAATTCCTCAAGACTCATCCGTTCAAATTCCTCAAACTTGTTCTTTTTGCAAAAACTTCTGAGAACGCATATGACCTCTCCAAATTCTTCGCACCTATACTTTGTTCACAGGTACACATGTCCGCTGCTGAATCTCTAGGTTCTCATCAACTTAACTCATTTGCAGCGTTCCTCGAAGAAAAGTTGCATACCTCTTCAGAGAACTCAATAGTTCAAAACCCTCAGCTGAAGAAAATGGCAGATGGGAAGAAACCTCAGAAGGGAGGCAAGAGACTGGAAGTTAACACTGCGTTTGAAATCCCTGAGGATATCTATGATGAATATTGCACACCTGATGAGGCCAAACATGGCAAGGAGACCAAAAATTAGCGAAGGTGCGCATACAGAAGATAGAGAGGATATGGGCACGAGAATGGAGGGAATATCGCTATGTCACACCAAAATATATGAAGAAATCCGCTCTTCACCCTCCTTGCCCAAGACCTCCATTGGCACCTGGCCAAGAAGCTCATCCCACTAGCCTCAAGCGCGGCGAGGACTATCCTGATGAATGGGCCAAGCGTCAAGCTAAGTTGGCCAGAGTAGCAAAAGAAGCAGTGAGGAAATTCAATGAAGACTTTGCTGCTGCTGTTGCTGCCACTGCTGAGGCCTCTGCTAGCAAGCCGAAGAAGGCCATGCCTAAGAAGCCCGCACACAAGCCCAGTGCTCCTTCTTCTTCAATGCCCTCACAACCAAGCTCTTCTTCAATGCCCTCACGACCAAGATCCTCTTTAATGCCCTTACGGCCAACTTCTGCTAAGCCCTCACGGCCAATTCCTCAAGCCGCACCAGCTCCTTCAAAATCCTCAGCTCCTCCTTCCAAGTCCCCAGCACCTGCGCATCTCGCCTCGTGCCAAAGGACAACAGACATCTCTATTGCATCAGGAGCCTCTGCAAGTTCATCAGCTCCTCTGCACTCTTCAAATGGCCCCACTCTGCTGAAGACCAAGGCCACTGCAGGACGAGGCACTAGACCAAGTCCTCAAAAGAAGCAGGTCATCTTCCAAGTACCATCCGATGACGACGAAGCTGATGATGAAGAACTCGCTGAAATCATTAGAGATAGGCAGCACATGGCCTCTAGAGCTAAAGGCAGTAATGTGCCATTGATGCTGGACCCAAAGTTGATCCTCGACTTCATTGACTTGTGGCACAAGGACCCCAACACACCTCTGCCTGAGCTGAACCTCACTCCTGGTCAAAGTCATGTGCCGACTCATTTCATTGACGAAGAAAAATGGAAATATGAATAGGGGAGGAAGGTGAAGAAAGCGCAGTACAAGAAAGAGCGCTTTTTGAAGCAAAACGTCTTGAAGCTTTCACCTGAAAAACTTGTAGCTATGCAATCAGAGATCAAGAAACTGAGTGATGAATTTGATCTCTACTATGCTGACTGGCTTGGAGCCAAAGTCAGATTTGTAAAGATAACTGAAAACTTCACTACCAATGTTGCAGCCCCTATGCAACAAGAAATTCCTCAGGCTGAAGTATCTGCTCAGTCTACTGAAGAAAATGCCAGCACTGCTGCTAATAACTAGGTTGCTAAAGAAAATACAAGTACCGGGGCTGATGACTGCATTCCAGCCGCTGATGAAATTGCCAGGGCAACCTCTAATGTTGCACCTGAAGAAATTTCCAGGACAGCTGAAGCTTCAACCGCCACGCCTGAAGAAACTGCTTCTACCAGGGCAACCACATCTGTTGTGCCTGAAGACATGGACCCAATTTCCTCTGCTCCTCCTGCACCTGCACCAAGTCCAATTCTTCCTTCTGCATTAGAAGCTAAGAAGACAAAGGCTGCGGAGCGGGAAGCTGTGAAGAAAAGGAAAGCATCAACTTCATCAGACACTTCAGCTCTGAAGAAGATGAAGAAATTGACCAGCTCGTTTGAATCCAATTGATGGTGTTCCAGTCTCAAGCATGCCATGAAAGGAACTCGTTCCTTTTGATGAAGAATACGTGATCCCAAGCGGATCCGATGAAGACATTCCTTCTGCTGCTTCCTCAGAGCAGTTGGATGAAGAAATTGAAGTGGATGCAATCCCTTCAACCCCATTTGTTTCATCACTCATGCCTCAGTTTACTGCTGAAGAGGCCAGCGTTGACGAAATGAGTGGAGAAGATGAGGATGTGGACAATGGGTGCACAACGCCAGTTCTGAATGATGACTTTTGGGAAAGTCAGCACCCCAATTCTCCGTTGTTCACTCCTCTACAACAAATTCCTCAGTCCCGAGTGACTACTGAAGTTCAAATGGGTTCTGAAGAACCACACCCCACTCTGTCCATCCCTGAAGAGATTCCAGCCACTAGCGCTGATGACATTGCTGCTGAAGAATTGAAGTCCCAGACTACCACTGAAGAAGAAACTGAAATTCCTCAGCCTGTGGAACCTGAGATCGCGATTCCTGAGGTTGTGATGAAATTGAAAGACACTCCTCACCCCAAGCCAAAGGATCCTTTCTCAAAGAAGAAAAAAATCAAGGCAGATGACTTCTTTCACGAGCATGTTTTCTTCACGGACTACAACCCCTATGACTCTGCTCGTCTTAGAAGGAAGCGCTTCTGGACTGCCAGCCAAGCAAACTTCTATTCTTCACTGTTGTTCAACAAAGACAAAGTCTTCAACCATGAGCATATTCCTCACGTGGACATGGAATCACTGCTGCTTTGTGCCAGTCCTCAGTGTTCTTCATGACGCTGGGCTGCTCAACTTTTGCACGGATATTGTTGATTGGAATGAAGAGCTCATTCTTCAGTTCTATGCGACGCTGCACATCACAGGAGAAGCTGAAGATGTGAACACTTGGGTATTGGACTGGATGACAGAGAACACACATTTCAAAGCATCGGCCTCTAAATTACTTCATGCCCTGTCTGTCAGTCCTCCCCTTGAAGGCGCTTGAGGGAGTCCTGGATTAGGGGGTCTCCGGACAGCCGGACTATATCCCTTGGCCGGACTGTTGGACTATGAAGATAAAAGATTGAAGACTTCGTCCCGTGTCCGGATGGGACTTTCCTTGGCGTGGAAGGCAAGCTTCGCAATACGGATATGTAGATCTCCTCCCTTGTAACCGACTCTGTGTAACCCTAGCCCCCTCCAATGTCTATATAAACTGGAGGGTTTAGTTCGTAGGACAACAACAATCATACCATAGGCTAGCTTCTAGGGTTTAGCCTCTACGATCTCATGGTAGATCAACTCTTGTAATACTCATATCATCAATATCGATCAAGCAGGAAGTAGGGTATTACCTCCATCAAGAGGGCCCGAACCTGGGTAAACATCGTGTCCCCTGCCTCCTGTTACCATCCGCCTTAGACGCACAGTTCAGGACCCCCTACCCGAGATCCGCCGGTTTTGACACCGACATTGGTGCTTCCATTGAGAGTTCCACTATGTCGTCATCATAAGGAGGGATGGCTCCTTTGATCATCGGTAACGATGAGGTCCAGGGTGAGGTTTTCCTCCCCGGACAGATATTCTTATTCGGCGGCTTCGCACTACGGGCCAACTCGCTTGGCCATCTGGAGCAGATCGAGAGCTACGCCCCTGGCCATCAGGTTAGGTTTGGAAACCTAAACTACACTGCCGACATCCGCGGAGACTTGATCTTCGACGGATTCGAGCCCACGTCAGGTGCGCCGCACGATCACGACGAGCATGACGTAACTCTACCGTCGGACAGTGTTCGGGAGATCGCATCTGCAACTACTCTAGCCCTCATTCTGGAACAAAGTGCGCCATCCGAGGATGGGTGGATAGACCCCGCCATGGAGGCCACACTCTCAGTGGCGATAGAGCCGAATACTGACTTCACCCCTTACGAGAGCCGTGTTGCCGAACCACTGGATTCGTCTTCGGCCACGGACTCCGAGCCGCCTACATCCATGCCTATCGAATCCGATTGGGCACCGATCATGGAGTTCACCTCCGCGGATATCTTTCAGCACTCACCTTTTGATGACATGCTGAACTCATTAAGGTTTCTCTCCTTGTCAAGAGAACCTTGGCCGAACTATGTCCGGCTAGAATGGGATGCGGACGACAAAGAAATTCACTCCCCACCCACCACCCACTTAGTAGCCACTGTCGACGATTCAACCGACATGCTCGACTTCGACTCCGAAGACATCGACGGTATGGACAACGATGCAGGAGACAAACAGGAACCACCGCCCACAGGGCACCGGACCGCCACTTCATCACATGGCATATACATGGTGGATACACCCAAAGAAGGCAATGGCGACGAGACAGCGGAGGATGACCCCTCCAAGAAGCAACCCAAGTGTCGACGTCAGCGGCGCCGCGCTAAGTCCCGCCATAGCAAAAACAACGATATCAGCGCAAGAGAAAATAACACTCCAGTCGACTCTAGAGGAAACGACGACCACATTAACCCAGCGGTAGAGCACGATGAAACTGCAAACGGTGAACATAGTACGGATCCGATATCCAAACACGGCGACGCCGAGGATAAAGCTCATCACACCCCCTCTGGGGAGGAAAACAGTCCGAACGAAGATGCAAACATCATCCCGGAAAAGCACTTGGAATAAGAGAACCTCCGCAGAAGGCTCATTGCCACAGCGAGGAGTCTGAAGAAGCAGAAGCAAAGGCTTAAGGCCGCACAAAATACGCTCAACAGCAGATGGAACAAAGTGCTCGACAACGAAGAAAAGTACGGTGGAAGTTACCACACAAAGAGCTATCCAAAGCGCAAGCTATTACCCGAATTCGACGATGAGGCCGTTGAACCCACACAGCCGAAAAATAAAACGGCCAACCGACCGGATCAACCACCTTGTGACCGCGATAGAGCAGCTAACAATGCCGCACATAAATCAACACACGATCTACGTGAGGACTTGCGCCAAAAATCCAGTATGACCAGATCCATTTATGGATCTAGGAAGCGCGCTGCGGCACAAAATCAAAACCGAATACCACAACCGTCCGAACGCCATGATACATCCAAATACAGGGGTGCTGCACACCCCCTATGTTTCACCGATGAGGTGCTGGACCACGAATTCCCAGAAGGATTCAAACCAGTGAACATAGAGGCGTACGACGGGACCACAGACCCTGGGGTCTGGATTGAGGACTTTATCCTCCATATCCATATGGCTCGCGGAGACGGTCTCCACGCCATCAAGTACTTGCCCCTCAAGCTTAAAGGACCATCTCGGCACTGGCTGAAAAGCCTCCCCAAAAACTCAATTGGAAGTTGGGAGGAGCTCGAGGATGCTTTTCGGGCTAATTTTCAAGGGACCTATGGCCGACCTCCGGATGCAGACGATTTAAGTCATATAATTCAACAGCCCAGAGAGTCGGCCCAAAAGCTTTGGAACAGGTTTCTCACTAAGAAGAACCAAATCGTCGACTGTCCGGACGCCGAAGCCTTAGAAGCTTTCAAACACAGCGTCCGAGACGAATGGCTCGCCAGACACCTCAGCCAAGAAAAATCGAGAACAATGGCAGCCCTGACAAGCCTCATGACCCACTTTTGCGCGGGCGAAGATAGCTGGTTAGCCCGCGGTAGCACCAGCGACCCAAGCACATCCGAAGTCAGGGATGGCAATGGAAAACCACGACGCAGTAAGAGCAAGCATTGAAATAAAGAAGACAACCCAGATAATACGGCGGTAAACGCCAGATTCCGGGGCTCTCGACCAGGTCAGCGGAAAAAGCCTTTCAAAGGCAGCAGAGATGGACCGTCTAGCCTAAACAAAATTCTAGACAAACTATGTCAGATTCATGGCACCCCCGACAAACCTGCAAATCACACCCACAGAGAATGCTGGGTCTTCAAGCAGGCCGATAAGCTAAACGCCGAACACAAGGAGGGGGAGACACTAAGTGAAGACGAGGACGAACCTCGCCAGCAAAGCACTGGAGGACAGAAAAAATTCCCACCAGAGGTTAAAACGGTAAACATGATCCATGTGACGAAGAGGAGAAGCAAACATGCACTCCGAGACAAACGCGCCGTAGAGCCCATCACCCCCAAGTTCACCCCCTGGTTGGCCTGCCCGATCACTTTCGATCACAGGGATCACCCGAGAAGCATCCGACATGAAGGATTGGCTGCCTTGGTGTTAGACCCAATAATAAATGGATACCATCTCACAAAAGTCCTTATGGACGGCGGCCGTGGTCTAAATCTGATATATCAGGACACAGTCTGCAAAATGGGGATAGACTAAACAAAAATCAGCCGCAGTAATACTACCTTCAAGGGAGTAATACCAGGCCCAGAGGCCCGCTGCACGGGCTCTCTACTACTAGAGGTTGTATTCGGTTCTTCCGACAACTTCCGAAGCGAAAAGTTAGCTTTCTACATCGCTCCATTCCGAAGTGGCTATCAAGCACTACTCGGAAGAGCGGCTTTCGCTCGTTTTAATGCAGTACCACATTACGCTTCTCTCAAGCTTAAGATTCCCGGTCCACGTGGCACCATCACAGTTAGTGGAAATATTGAGCATTCTCTACGCGCGGAACAACGTGCAGCGGCTTTAACAGCCGAGCACTAGACGACCTCACCAGCCAGAATAAATGACAGGTCGTCAAGACCGCGGACATGGTTAGACGAGTCCGGCGCATCACCAGATATACCTGAGATTGGTTTAATGGTTAAACCCTCATAGACGGTACCAGGGGCTTCCCGCGTGTAATCATGGCTAGTTCGGCTCAAC
This sequence comes from Triticum urartu, assembly GCF_003073215.2. Classification (NCBI taxonomy): domain Eukaryota; kingdom Viridiplantae; phylum Streptophyta; class Magnoliopsida; order Poales; family Poaceae; genus Triticum; species Triticum urartu. The sequence goes on from NC_053023.1 coordinate 540,327,015, forward strand.
TTGACTTATCTTGAATTTTAATGGTTTATTGATAATAACCAATTTTCTGGCATGTCAACTTTCACCTAAGTTCTTCTCTTTTACAGATGACAATCGTGCTACACCCGTCTAGGACACGGCACAACGGAGACACAGGCGCAGACGTGCTGCAGGGACCCGCTCAAAGGTTTCTTTTCAGATTAAGACCCTGCGTAAACCTTTTTTTACTGTCTCTTGTTGTTCACAATCCTCTGGATACTTCATACAACCGAGAAGGATGCTGACGTTATGGGCATCTGGCCACGTCAAAATATTGCACGTACCTGGACACTCGGGGTTTATTATTAAGGGCATTGTTCAGCCCGGCATATGTTATAAAGACCGAATACCTTAGGGAGTGTTCGGCGTCGCGAGTTTGGCCTTATATGCATCAGCTCCGAATCATGTCTTTGGTCAAATGTTGGGTTTGCCCGGCTCCCGTGTTTTGCTACCTTATGTTCCACTCTATCGGCTAAGGTGGCACCGGGAGAACTACTGCGGTTGTGCCCTGGTTCATCCGGATGAGCACCTCAGTAGAGAAAGCCAAAAACTAACTGTCATGATAAAGCGCGAGACTGGTCAACCACTCGATGACTTAGCGGAATCTTCGGGATTCCTCCGCATTAACGAAGGGCTGTTTCCCGGTCATGTACATACGCACCCCGTATTCGGACGAGCGCGGAAGTACCAGGGGCTATATAGTAGTCCCACCGTCAAACTTCTATGGCTAAGTGGAAGTGTTAAAGCAATATAGTATGATTGCCTCGTTCGCTGTGCTACCACCTCCTTCATGGACCAATACATTGGATCAAGTGTGAATACACGTTTTTTGCGAACACCCATGCATTATATGCATGGGGGCTGAAGCCGACGACTGCAAACTTTCAGGTTATATACATATATACATAAACGGCCGCACAGGAGGCATCATAATACTTTCAGGCAAAAGTATAAACACAGCCTTCATAATTCAATTAAACATTGTTTTTACAATGGGAATACATGTCACTAGAACATAATATTCTTCGAGCACTGAGCCTCTATCGAACGAGCGCCTTCAAGGACTTCTTCAAAGTAGTGCTCGGCAGCTACTCGGCCCACGGCCGAACCGTGTGTTGCAATAGTGGTGGCCTCCATCTCTGCCCAGTATGTCTTGACACGGGCAAGGGACATCCGTGCACCCTCTATGCACGCCGACCTCTTCATAGCGTCGATGTGCGGCACATCACCAATTAATTGTTGCACTAAACTAAAGTAACTATTCGGCCTTGGCCCTTCTGGCCACAGATGATCCACAACAGACCTCATGGCAAGTCCGGACAACCTATGGAGCTCGGCCCACTCGGCCATTTGCTCATTCAACAGCTGCGGACGCACTGGAACATGGAACTGTGACCAGAATAGCCTTTCCACTTCACGATCTTTTTGATACTTGAAGTATTCGGCCGCATCAGCAGCACTGGCTGCCAAATCCACGTATGCGTCTGCCGAACTCCATAGTTGATCAAGAGGGGCATACTTCGGATCTCCAAACTTCGTCCGCAACAAAAAGGGCTTCCCAGCCGTGATATCTCCAGCTTGACGCAGCTCCTCCTTCGCCGCTCTGATTTTAGAGCGGGCTTCCTTGGCGGCTACCATGGCCTTCTCCAGGTCCGTCGCCTTCGCTCGGCTTTCTTTTTCAAGAAGCTGGTAACGGTCGGTGGCATCTTTCAGCTCAACGGCCATCTGGGCTATTTTTTCTTTGCTTTCTCAATGCGCGGCCTGTTTGGCCCTGAGCTCTTCGACCACCTTTAAAGCGGCCACATCATTATTCCTGGCTTGTTCCTGGGCTCGGGCAAGTTCCGCCCGAAGGGTCTCCACGGTGGCGGCTCCATCTGCAGTCACATCATGTTAAAGATACTAGCATCATGCTCCTCTTACTATGTGTTGATCACCGGAGAAATCACATACCCTGTGCCTCGTCGAGCCACTTGTTGACAAGCATGATGTCGGCATCTGCCGCATCAAGTTGCCGCTTCAGCCCGGCAAACTCACCAGTCCGGCTAGCCAGCGAACCTTCCGCCACCTGCACATGAAGGCGGCCTGATTATTACCTAGGACTATGATCCTCTATTTGTCGCCACTTTCGACAGCAACCAGAGTCTCAGGGGCTACTATCTGCATAGGGCACACCTAACGTGTGCGGTACCGTAAAAAACATACACTATTTCACATACCTCAAAGCCTTTCAACAGACTCATAAAAGCTTCATGCAACCCGCTTTCGGCGGATGAAATCCTCTCAATCACCGTACCCATTAGCGTACGATGCGCTTCTGAGATGGGCGCTTGCTCCAGAAGATCCTTCAGTGTGTCCGATTGCATACCAGACGGTTCCGGACTCTTTCTGTTCCTCTCTTTAGGAGCCGAATACTGAGGACTTCGGATGGCCAAAGGATTACCCTCTGGCCTTGGCGGATCAGGAGAAGCCCTCCGCGACGACACTTCAGGGTCGCCCGCCTCATGAGGCGGGGTGGCAGGGGGAGGTGTTTTGCTCTCCATCATCTCCGGAAGAAGATCTCCGAAGACGAACTCTGTCGAGAAGGGCTACGATCCGAACTACAAGATATATGCTTCGGTTATTGTCTTCAGAAGTAATGTAGTATATTTTTACTATTAAGTACTTTTTGTTTACTTACAACTCAGTAGAGGGCTGATCCCCTTGTGGGCGCTGCGCAGCAAGAGTGCCCTCCGAGGAAGAACCCTCTGGCGAAGATTTCTTCCCCCGTTTGGAAACCATTGTTTCCAGGTCTTCGGAGGTGGTCCTCTTCTTTCCTTGGGGAGAGGGAATTTCAGATTCTTCTCCTTGGTTACCCTCCTTCGCGGAGGCACTAATTCCCCCGGTTTGGATGAATAATGAGTGAGGTCTGCTTTCAGCCTCTTTATTTCCCCCCTTTATCTTCCCCTGAGGGCGCCTGATAAGGCGCCGGCTCGAGCATTCTGGCTAGTATTGGATTTGATGAGCCATCGGGAAGGGGGGCCGAACACCTGATCATCTTCGCCTTTGTTATCCAATCCTGGTCAAAGAGTGACTTTTCAGAATGATGATTATGATAAATAAAAAGACAGTGTGTTCGGCCATGGGTTTACTTGGGTATCTGGGCGATTGCAGCTCAGACCCGCATCCTCGGTGGAGTCCGGACACCTTACTTGTGGTCCGAAGAAAAATTTGTACATCTCTTCGAGTGTCATGTCGAGGAAGTGCTGAATAATTCGTGGTCCTTCCGGGTTGAACTCCCACATACGGAGGGGTCGACGTTTGCAAGGCGGGACCCGACGAATTAGCATGACTTGCATTACCATGACCAGGCTGACATCTCTCTCGAGGAAATCTCGGATGCGACTCTGCAATATCGGCACGTCATTTGCTGGCCCCCAGTCCAGCCCCTTGTTGATCCATGACGTCAGTTGTGGTGGGGGGCCCGAGCGAAAGGCAGGGGCGGCTACCCACTTGGTACTCCGGGGAGCTGTGATATAAAACCACTCCCGCTGCCATAAACTGGACACCTCTGGAAAGGAACCCTCTGGCCATGGAACATCAGCGTTCTTGCTTATTATAGCACCTCTGCACTCTGCGTGTCGCCCCTCGATCATCTTCGGCTTCACATTGAAGGTCTTGAGCCACAGGCCGAAGTGTGGGGTAATGCGGAGGAAGGCCTCACACACGACGATGAACGACGAGATGTGAAGGAGGGAATCCGGGGCCAGGTCATGGAAATCCAGCCTGTAATAGAACATGAACCCCTAACAAAGGGATCCAGAGCAAGGCCTAGCCCTCGGAGGAAGTGAGAGATGAATACAATGCTCTCACCAGGTTTGGGAGTGGGAATGACCTTCCCTCGAGCAGGCAGCCTGTGCCAGATTTCGCCGGTCAAATACCTGGCCTCTCTTAGCTTCTTGATGTCTTCCTCTGTGACAGAGGAGGGCATCCACCGACCTTGAAGGTTGGATCCGGACATGGTTGAAGGTCCGAAGCGCCTGACCTGAACCTTGGGTGTTGGAACTCGAGGCGGGGGAGGATTTGATGGAGTACAAGAAGGAAAAAAGGACAGGCCTTGGCCTCTTTATAAGGAGGGTGAATATCAAGCGTCCTCCCCATGGCCGTTTGGGACTTGCCTAAAATCAAGGATTCATACCAACGGGCACGATTGGGTTACCCACGTCTGTATTGATGAGAATCCCGTAATAAGGGGGACACGATCTCAGCTTCGACAAGACATGTCAAGAAAACCGCCTCGCAATATGTGTAGTGCTGGTTAAGAAAACGGTTCGAATAATGACCGGGCCATGGTGTGATGTCATGTTGCCAAACGTGTCAGCAGATTAGATTTGTGGAAATATTATTCTCTCTACGGTGGTATGTGGAACTTGTTTTGCAGAGTCGGACACTATCCTTGTGTTCAAAATCTTCTATGGAGTATTCGGAGGAGGAACCCGCCTTGCAATGCCGAAGACAAATCTGCGCGCCGGACTCATCGTCATTGAAGCCTGGTTCAGGGGCTACTAAGGGAGTCCTGGATTAGGGGATCTCCGGATAGCCGGACTATATCCCTTGGCCGGACTGTTGGACTGTGAAGATACAAGATTGAAGACTTCGTCCCGTGTCCGGATGGGACTTTCCTTGGCATGGAAGGCAAGCTTGGCAATACGGATATGTAGATCTCCTCCCTTGTAACCGACTACTAAGGGTGTCTATATAAACTGGAGGGTTTAGTCCGTAGGACAACAACAATCATACCATAGGCTAGCTTCTAGGGTTTAGCCTCTACGATCTCGTGGTAGATCAACTCTTGTAATACTCATATCATCAATATCGATCAAGAAGGACGTAGGGTATTACCTCCAACAGGAGGGACCGAACCTGGGTAAACATCGTGTCCCCTGCCTCCTGTTACCATTCGCCGTAGACACACAGTTCGGGACCCCCTACCCAAGATCCGCCGGTTTTGACACCGACAGCGCTCTATGCATCTATCATGAACCTGAACTTACTGCTCACTACATGCAAGTGTTGATGAAGCCGTTGAATCCCGGTCAAGCTCCAAGAACCAAATTCCTCGTCAAGGAATTGTTGTTTGTGCCTAGAACTATTTATCGCATTCTGACGAAGACATTGGGTCCAATCAAAGGCCACGGTTCAAATGATGAAGAAGTTGTTGGCATCATGAAGGATCTGCTATTCAATATCATACATGGCATTCCTATCAACTACCATGATTTCTTCATGAGAACTCTGGCAAATGTTGCACTCTCTCCATTTGAGTTGAAGCCTTATGCTCCTTGGATTATGAGATTCCTCAGAACTAGGTCTTCACTCAACTACAAGGTTGATTTTCAGAATCATGTCAGTTACTTGCCCCCCATTGAAGTCCTCAAGCGGACTTTTCCTCATCTGATGAAAAGGGCAAGGTTACTGCTATTATTGATGAAGGCATTCGTCCATTGGATGGTCTGTTCCGCAAAGCTGCATCCTACTCCACCAATGATCACTCTACCACTCATGACTCTGCCGCAAATGCTTCTAAGCAAAATCCTCAAGGCACAGCTCCAAGGGTGATGACTGATCATGAGCTTCTCCTCAGTCTTCACCAGAAGGTCGATCGCAACCACAAATGGGTTAAGCGTCAGTTCAGTTCTATTCTTCACAACATGACTGCTACACACAATGCAGTGAAGAAAAACCATTACTACCTCCATGAAGTCTTCGGTCGCACCTAGGCTGTTTTGTCACATTTGTATGGTGAAGATGATCTGAAGCAAATGGGTTTCAAGCAGGACTTTGAATGGTCTCAGCCGCCACCGGCGAAGAAATTCAAGAAGACTAAAGTTCCTTCCTTGGTAGCCAACTCATGTTCTTCATCACGCGCGACAGATGAACATGAAGACTTGGACAACACTGCGGCAGGCCCTACTTCAACAACCGACCCCAACAATACTGGCGCTCCTTCATCGACTCAGTGATGATATTCTTCAGGGGCGTTAGTCCTCATTTTTGTCCCTTTTGGTCATTCGATGACAAAGGGGGGGGGGGAATTTGAGTTAGTCTTCAAGCGGGTCTACTTATATGGATGTTTTTTTTTCTAAATTACAACTCTCATTCTTTTGAAGACTTTGCTGGATCGAGTTGTAAACTTAAACCCGATGGTGGTATGATACTTTTGCTGTGTTCTTCTGCATGCTTATTCCTCATATATATCAATACACGCATGCTGAATTATATCAATCAACATATTTCATCATGCATTTCAAATTCTTCATATTATATGTTAAATGCGTGTATGGATTACAAGATATAGGGGGAGATCTCCATGATTCTACTCTTCAAGTGTGCATTGCTTCAAAAGCTAATTCCTCACTATGCAGATCTTCAGGGGGAGTTCTTCTATATCTTGCAATCAAATTCCTCAACATCAGTATTTACACTTCATATGTTTATCCCCGTTGAAAACTTAACCTATATTGTCATCAATCACCAGAAAGGGGGAGGTTGTAAGTGCATCTAGTGCCCCTTAGTGATTTTGGTGTATTGAAGACTTATAGGTTAAGGGACTGATGCGTTTGGGAGTGTACACAGGTCTATAAGTCTATGAGGAGTTTGATATTTACACAGAAAGCCGACCCCTAAAAATGAAGTTCTTCGACTGAAGACTTTGGATTTCTGAAGACTTTGAAAGTGAAGAAATTGGTGTGATCCTGAAGACTTGGTATTCATTCGAGGAACATGAAGCATGAAGACTTTTGTTTTCGTAGTTTCATTTTCTCTTTCTTGAGTCATATGAAACACCGTACTATTAAAGGGGGTCGAGGAAATACTAAGGAAAAATTTCCAAGTGATGCTCAACTCAAAATCCTACCCCTACCAATCCCTTCGAGTGAAGCCATTGGAAATCTCATATAGTTCAGTCAAATTTCTTCAGTGATAGAGACGAAGCTCTTCTGGTCTCCGAGGAATTTGTTCTGACTAAGGAGTTAGGAATTCGCCAGTGCGAATTGCCTACAAGTGAGGAACATGATAGCCCTGAGGAATTTGTTAGTCAAATTTCCGACCATTGCTGTGATGCGCGCCAGCTGTCCCAAAATATCCTTCCACCTAACGGTCATATCATTGAAGGGCATTTATGTCTTATCATGTTGGGCTGCTCCCTAGGCTATAAATAGCCGCCCCCTACAACCACTAGCTGGTTGGCTGCTCCGAGAGAAACTAACACTTGTCATTTGAGAGCATCCCATCCTCCGAGGACTTTGAGCGAAAATCATCAAGTGAGGAAAACCCAAACCCAAACACCTTCAAACCCAAAGTGGTTGAGCATCACTGAAGAGATTGATCCTGCGTGGATCCGACGCTTGTTACAAGACTATGCATCTTCCAAACGGTTAGGCGTCATGGTCTAGAGCATCCAAGAGGAAATTGTGGATCACCGAGTGACCAAGTCTGTGAAGGTTTGGAAGTCTCCTGAAGACTTACCACGAGTGATTGCACTACAAAAAAACACTTCCGTGATGATACGTGTTTGTCACAGTAGGTCGCATTTTCTGTCATGCATGTACATCCATGATGATTTTATGACACAATCAAGATAGTCATACCTGTGCTGTCGTAGAAGTGTTCCATGACTTACCAAAATTATCATCATGGAAGTGTCCACTTCCATGACGATAAATCCCGCGTCATAGAAATGCTTTCGTCAAGGGTGACCGACACATGGCATCCACCCTAACGGAACGCCGTTAAGCTATCGGGTCGGGTTTTGGATCCGATAACCCGTTAACAGCTCCGATCAATGGGGATTTTCCACGTGTAAAATCATCATTGGCTGGAGGAAACACGTGTCGGCTCATCGTTGGGACAGATGTCATCCACTCATTAGACAGAAGGCGCCTATGATACGTCGACACGTGGCACGACCCAACAGAGTCCCATTCCTGTGACAAGGCCGGCCCGTTTGACTTGGTCAAAAGGTGGTGGGCCGGCCCATGTAAAGCCTGTTAACGGCCTATTCGCATATAGCCCATTTACAGCCCGCTAACCCAAGGCCCGTTACACCCTATCCAAATTAGGCCCAGTAGCGTCATCTGGGCCACCCAATATGATTCTAGCCCGTTTTCACTTCTGGCCCATGTATGGCCCATGACGTCTTTCGGCCCATATGAGGTCCTATGTAACTCTTGGCCTATTAACGACCTGTGGTGAAACTGGCCCGTAATGAACAGTGTATCACTTTACACCCATTAATGGCCCATGGTGAAACTGGCCCGTAATGAACAATGTATCACTTTATACCTACTAATGGCTCGTTATTCCGTTGGGCCGTTTCTAGCCCATGTTATCTTTCGGCCTTCTCAGAGCCCATTTATTCTTGGTCTCTTTTCTAGCATTCATTTACTTACGGCCCGTTACTATCATTTTCTGCTTGTGGGCCAAATTCAGCCCGTGGTTACAGTCGGCCCGTTTGTGGTCCGTTAATACGTTGGGCTATTTTCATAGCGTCATCAAAATACGGCCTATTAACGATGGCCTGTTATGGTCGGCCCATGAACGGACGATTCCAACTCTAGCCCGTTTATGGCCATAATGCGGCCTGTTATTGGCCCATGTTTGGCCAATCGATCATACTGCCCGTATAAGGCCCATTGATGATACGGCCCGTAGAAGGCCCATTGTTTCTATGGCCGGTAGAAGGCCCATTGTTTCTACGGCCCATAGAAGGCCCACTATTTCTACGGCCCATAGAAGGCCCACTATTTCTACGGCCCATAGGAGGCCCAATGTCACTACAGTAAATATTAGCCCATGGTTATTGTGGCCTAGTTTTAAAAAATAGGTTATTGCAGTCACTAGCAAACCGCGGAAAAAGAACTGCAATGACTACAAGCAAACAAATAAACAAGACAACAAGGAAATAAATAAGAAAGCAACTTACGCTAGGCTATCACGGCTATCACACATATTACATCCACTGGGCATCAAAGTTCGCCACTAGTGCAAATAAACGCGCCGATAAAAGAATATACAAAACTGAGAGCACTTCAGGAGGCACTAGGCTTGGCCAGGTCGGGCCCCCCCAAACAGCTGAAGAAGCTGAGTAGACCTCAGTTGTGTCAACGATAGATGCATCAACACTAGATTTAAGGCATGATGGTGCGCACGGCAGTCCTCTGACATCTTCATTGCATCTTTGACTTCAAGTCGGAGCTGAGCTGAAGCAAGCCTTTCCGCTTTAAGTTGAGACTGAATAAGTTGAACTGATTGAGGCAGCGACTGCATAGAGATTGTCTCACACCTGCTGGTGAGTAGCTTCAACTCACTGTCTTCATCAAGACAGGACCTTGGGGTCATCTCGCTGTCCTCAAGATGGTTTGGCTCACTATCTTCCCTAAAGTTCTGCCTGGCGTAAGAGATACGAGTCTGAAAGAGAAACAAGGAGACACGTAACAGGTTTCACAATTATACAAGCAAATAAATGGATCTGTTCTGCACAAGGAACATGTTTTTACAACTACAATTTGAAACTGGTAGTTGTTGCAAACATCCAATCAGATGTAAACAGCAAAGCAAACAGCAGTGGGGGAAATGATGCCTATCCAAATCTATAATAGAACAAAGTTTGAAGGCTTGAGAAGCATGAACTTACATTACATGTTAACACAGGCTGGACAAAGCCCTTCTCCATGTTGATGGAAGGATAATTCAATAAATTCCCCAAAGAAAATTCTTTATAAGCATTGCCATTATTCTACATTTTGCAAAGAGTAAATATAGATCAAATAATATTGGAAGAAACAGAGGATAATGAAGCTCAGGTGCAGACTGATGATACATAATCAAATAGCAATTAATTAAGTACAGCATTACAAGGCAAAAGGGAGAGAGGTACTGACAAGAGCAATGCAGAGCCCATTATTGTTTTGAGATCGTATGATCCTTTGAGCAAGGAGATTCATCTGAAATTAGTTTTCATACAAGAGAGAAGGTAAGGCACAAGCAGAAATTTAGGAGTTCAAATTTTGAATTGGTATCATAGACAGTACCTGACGCTGGGCTCCCAGCAGTTCTAATAGGGGTTTGGCCACTGGAGTAGGGGTAAAGTGTGGTACAGTTGGGCCCGTGTTTTCTGTGGCTGCTGATCTATCGGATTTAACAGGTATCACTACCTTTGTCCAAATACCTAGTTTGTACTCCTTGAGGATCTGCACTCACCCTCCGTTTTGGACATCTATTATGAAAGAACAACATTTGACTAGAAAAACATAGTGTGACGACACATGGAATATGTACAGAAAATGGATAGGTATGGCATATACTCATATATGATGCTTAAACTAAGCAGATGGTGTAACAAAGTAGAAGTAATGCAAGAGGTTAGATGCAAAATATGTGCGACCAATACAACTTTGCAAAGTTAGAGCAAGCACCTTGATGGGTGAATAAGATAGGCCATCCTCCACCATGCCAAGTTTGTTAGCCAGTGGATCGTTCCGCAATATTCCTCTCGTGCGCCCATTCTCATATTCATTTTGATAATGTTCAATATCTCACATGCATGAAAACACAAAAACAAGTGAGATTTTCTTTGTAATGCAGAAGTGATTCTAATCCAATACTGCCTCCCTGTAAACCCCTTTGTGCTATCTCAACAATTCTTTTAAAAGATGCCATGCATGCTGTAATTTGTTGTGTGCATTAATATAATGTGGCCTACTACTCAAAATATGAGAGTTCCAGAAGTGATGACACTTCGCAGATGATAGCTTCAACATATAGTAAAGAAGAACAAGTCGACCTAACCTGACAGATTCAAAATATACTAAGGGAGAACAACTCGATCTGACCAGTCGACCGCAAGAGAAGAGTATCATCTTAAAGAAGAGCAGAAGAGCAATCATATTGAAGATATTACAAGTCTTTCAATACAATGTCGGTTGGCCACCCATGATGAACCAGAGCGCACAGAGAAATACTATTCTTTCCGGTCTCTCCATATGTGGCTCACATGCATTTCGAAACTAAAGTAGGAACATTTAGCTAACCAATTAAACATATCTCAGTTTTACTAATATCAGCAATAATATCAGATATGAATTTGTACAACTAAGCTTGTTTAGCTCGATGGGTGGAGCAGTGCTATTACGACACGAACCACGTAGGCTGATTGTGGTGATCATAAAATGGGGAAAACATAAGCATGATGAGTACAGTGTTCACCGTGGCAGTGGGATGGCAGATCTGAAGCTGCAAACCGCGCAAAGGGTAGTTAGCAACCGATGTTTGCTTTGAAATAACAACTTAGATTTGGTATGGACAAGAAAGTACGGTCAACAAGTGACAAAGAAATGCAATTATGCTGTCTCTCTATATGTCGCGACATGCATTTGGAAACTCAAGTGGGACCTTTAGCTAACCAATTAAATGTGTCGGTTAACTAATATCAGTATCATATCACAATCATATTTGAACAACTAAGCTTTCGAATTTTGAGTGTTGTGTTGTTTAGCTTGAAGGGTGGAGTAATGCTAGTACGACAGAAAGCACCTACGCAGATCATAGTAGAGTACTCCCTCCGTTCGGAATTACTTGTCGCAGAAATGGATGTATCTAGACGTATTTTAGTTCTAGATACATCCATTTCCGAGACAAGTAATTCCGAATGGAGGGAGTAGATAAAAGGGGAAAACCCTTAGCATCAAGAGAAAAATCAGGAAAGTGGAACTAGCTGGACCAGTGGGTGGAGCACATGCTCTTCGAAACGAATATAGGAACATTAGGTGACCAATTAAACGCTCTCTGTTTTAGTGATAGGAGCATCATATCAGATTTGTATTTCAACACGTAAGCTTTGGGTTGAGGTCTTGAGGAGCAGTGCTAGCACGACACGAAGCACCTACGATGATGGTAGTGAATATAAAGGGGGGAAACCATAAGCTTTACGAGTATAGTGCCCGTGCCATGGTGGATCTGAAGGTGCAAACCGGACAAAGCTACTTTGCAAGCAATGTTTGCTTTCAACTAGCCACTACAATTTGGTATGGACAAGAAAAGTACAGTAAACAAATTACGATCTATTTTCCGGGTGAGATCAATAACTTAAGCACATATGGAAGAGTACCACCTCCCTTGCGACGCCGTGTAGGCCTATGTTGATATGTTGAGGGTGCTGCGGGTGCGATGGCTGTCGGCGGCGGGGAAGAAGACTTTAGACGGCAGACGGCCGGGTCGGGGGATATATCCTGTTGCCGTGGACGAGGCGGCCGTAGGAGCGGCAACGGCAAGGTGGACGATGGCGCCGATGAAGCGAGAGGAGGCGATGAAAGGATCCTGGTCCAGCGCCGTGGATGAGAGATGTCCATCTCTTGTAGTGGACGACGGGGTAGGGGTAGCGGCTCCGGCAAGGTGGAGGATGGGGTGGCGGCCGGAGGAGGCTGGCCGTAGTGCGGAAGTTGTCGTGCCGCCGATGGTGTATGAATGGGGAAATGGATGGGAGGGAGGATCTCAAACTTTGGGACGCGCTTCTCTGAAATGGGGGAAAGTTACGAACTTATCCCCGTTTTAAAATTTCGGACATCGCGTCGGTTGGGGATAGGACGGTAATCTCGCATCTCCCAAATATTTGCCGGTAACTATTTCGGGTGAGGAGTGGGTGTTTTGCCGCCCACGGTTGGCGCCCACGGTGTATGAACGGGGCTGACAGGTAGGGCGGTTGTGTCACGTCTGATGGAAGTTACACATCTGCCCCTATGTAAAATATTAGCCTACATCGATTTCGGACGAGGAGAGTTTGTTTTGCTGCCCACCGTGTATGAATGGGGAAATGGAGGAAGAGACACATGTCTTTCAGACGAGCTTGAATCAAATGTGTTTTGCCGCCCACGTTTGGCACCCACCGTGTCTGAATGGGCTCAGAGGCCGTCGTGTCACGTATGATTGAAGTTACTAGTCTACCCCTATCGACAACAGTGTAAATCCGGTTGATAAGGATGTCAAGTGTCAGGGGTAGACAGTAATTTCCATCTCGCAAACACTTTCTTCGGGCAGCCCCCAAATTATAGTGGGTGTTTAGCCGCTTCATTCAAAACTTGGGAGAATTAGCATTCATGTTTGCCCTGGGACCTCGCAAACTAAATTCAAATCCAATTTGTATTCGATTACGAATATCCACATATAATTACATGTTTTGTTATTTATTTCTTCAAAACCACAACAAAGATTTATTCCACCTTTATATATGATTATGATTTAGAAATGTCGTGATCTTCGAATTCAGTAAGTTGGATACACTCTGAGTCAAACAGTTATTTCATCCAATACAATATGCTCACACGAAAAATAGTTCACCTTATGTCAATCATACAAGTACCGAGGATTACCTCGCCTAAAAAATTCGGATCATTACAACACATGGACAACATAGGGGGTCTTGCAACATAATCCATTCAGAGACATGACACAACATGCAAGTACAATAATCTAATCACAATTTCAATTGGTATCTAAAGAAGAACCGGGATTACCTTGGGCTTCAGATAGCAGAAAAGCAGGACCTCCTCCGTCTTCAAATGCAACATTCTTACTTCCCCCAATTCTTGGGTTGCTTGCATAATGCGTGCCGCTAATTCCGTAATTTCCAACCTCGAGATAAAGATTACCTCATTCATGGCAGCCACACCATTTCTTTCTGCCTCTAGTAGAGCCTCAAGCACTATAATATCTGTGCTCAGACTGCTCTCCGGCGGTGTTGCCTCTGAACTGCTACCATCTGGAAACATGGATGGCGCACTGCTTCCACAAATAGATTCTGGGGTTGTACATTGTGTCCTAGTGTGAACGACATCCTGAAAGGTTTCCGCTGGACATCAGTAAGAGATAGTTATCGTATGATCCAGGCAGTAAGCTTACATGGTAAACGACAGACGAATTATTGCCGAGCATGGCAAACTATATTTAAATGGTTCGAAGCAGCATCAGCCGAAAAGAAATTAAAATGGTAAGATGAAACTATGGATGTAAGTGGCAAATAAACGACATCCGCCAGTCCCATCTAGTTAGTTTCTGCTACCTCCCTAGTTCATTTCCCGGAAAAACAAAAACTCTTTTGAACTATCATACCACTAGTGGACTTTAATCAGGATTAAACGGGACCCAGTTGACATCCCTAGTTGAAAGGAAGTGTACAACCGCTATATTTAAGTTGCCAAGGCATCTAAGCAGTTGAAATAATCTGAGAAAGCACTTAACAGTGTGGCCTCATATAAACTACGAAGACAGTCTTGTGATGAAGTTGAGAGGAAAAGTTAAGGACTCAAATGAAATAGGCATGCATTTCTTTACGATAGTACAGCAGCACTGCTAACATATTGGCCAACTCAGGAATAGCGTAAAACAAATAAGCATTCGAATCAAGCAATACAGCAAAGCAGACAACTGAACTATTTGTAATTCGGAAGGATTACACGTTGAGGGCACACGCCAAGAAAGCAGCCCACTCGCATTACATTTCACATGTACTAAAACACACTGGCTTACCATATGTTGCTGTGAAGCCTAGCTGCTGTTGCAATGTTCTTTGAAGATATCGTCAGCATCCCGCGGTTGCAAATCTAGTTGTTGTAGTTTATTCTGCACCATCTATTTAGGTAAAATTAATTTTAATTGCATGCACTGGTCCGAATTGATCATCAATGGTTCATCTAAACTAATGAAATAAGGGTGTGTGTGCATACACGACAATATATCTGCTTCCCTCTATTTTTATGCTTGTTTGAGGTCAGCCCCAAAAGAACAAATTTTTTGCTTGATGGGGTTGGCAGCTCCATAATTAATAGAAACATCAAATTAGTCATGCAACTTGGGAAGATCAAGAACACACAAACAAGTAATGAACAGAGGCTCGGAGCAGTGATGTAATAGCTAGCATCATAAAATGTAGGGTAAAACGAACAAAAAGCAGCGGAACCACATGCTAGTTTGCTGATGTGTAATTAAGCATAGAGAACATTAAGTAGTCTGATGGAACCAACAGGTGGCATCAGAACAAAACTAAAGCATATTAACTATATGTGCACTGGTATGTAATTTAGCACATGTAACATGTTCACTGCCAGAAGTATGGCCCTACAGGTCCAAGCAGAATAACGCGTCTCATGAAAAACTGAATGATGCCCTGAAGAAATTCAAAGGTGCGGTGCTTATGCTAGGAAAGTGAACGTAGGCGCCAGCCGTTGGATAATAGTACCTGATTCTCAGCGGCGTATGGGTATCGTTGTCATACTTGATAGCTAAGGATCGTCGATGGTGCTCGTGTTGCGGTTGAGTTTGGGCCGGCTGTCGCCGTCGCTGAAGCGGCTCTGGTGCTACGGTTGCGGCGCCTGTCAACATACAAGCAAGCTCATTTGTGGTAAGTGAACAGTTGCATGATAAAGAGAAAAACCGAAGGAGTGCAGATCAAAATAACCTGATGAGGCTGCAGCGTCGGTAAAGCAGGGCCGGTGGCGTTGAATATGGCGTCCGTGGAGTGGGTCCGGTGCAATGGACGAAGGCTTCGGTGGGCACGTTGTACAGTGCTTTCGGTGAGGCGGATCTGTTGCGGTGGACGAGGGCTTGTATGAAGGGCCAGCGAAGGTGCGGACAAGGGAGTCAGTGAAGGGCCTACGCTGTGGTGGACAAGGGCGCCGGTTAAGAAGATCCGGTGCGGTGGACCATGATGGCGGTCAAGGAGATCTGGAGCGGTGGACAAGCCAGTCGCTGAAGCGGCTCCGGTGAAGTGGTGAGTTGGCAGTTGGGGTTCCAAGGTGCGGAAGGTAGATCCGACGGGGTGTGAGGTCCACCGCTGCGGCGGAGGACTAGATTCGGCGGCTTGCCGTGGTTGGGGGGTCGGGGAGGGGAAGGGGAGGGGCTCTGGGGAAGAGTGTTGGGGGCAAAGAGGGGAAAACAATGGATTTACCAAAGCAGCCCTTTTCCGTTCATGTGGCAGGGGTAAAACAGGAATATCGCAGGGCTAAAATTTCGGGCGCGTGATATTTCGATGTGAGCGGGAAGTTTGAAAGCTTTTGGTGCCTAAAATTATAAGTATTCTGCTCTCGTACGACCGACTATGATATCTTGGCCGACAATTTGTTTGTTTTGCACGCAAAAAATATGCAAGTTTTGAAAATCAATGTTTCCAACTCGAAACTTAGATTGTCCATTCAATTCAAATATGGATCATTGGGGTACTATAAGCAAATACCATCATACGGTCCAATTCAAATGAAATTCCAAATGTGTTTATCCTAAATATGATGACAAAAGCAAAAATATGTATGTGTATGAATAAAGTGGATGATTATAAAGTTTGAACATGCCCGTATGTGTATATCTCTAGGTTTGATATATGAATTTGAAATCACAAAATCCCGGCTTAAGAAATGTACCTCCGTTTAAATGAATTACAAAAGCTAATGATGGAGTCGAATTCTGAAATTCCAATCTTAGGTTTGTAATTCTGGTACATCAAGGTATATCACGCATGTTCGAAAGTATCGTTATCTCATAGTACAAACAGTGAAACAAATTGATCAACCATGAGTGCACAATATCTCAATTACACTAAAGTCCCTCAAATATAGACACCTCACTCTTTATATTAAGTCAACCCCCCACCACCACACACACACACATAGAGAAGTCGTTCTCTCCCCCAAACACCAACACATGAGCACATTAACACCCCTCTCTCTTGTAAAGTCTGGACCCCAACATAGGTCTCTATCACTTTGTCTCTCGGGCATGCACACATCTCTTCCCTCACGCTCTAGGTCTCCCGCTATCTCTCTTACCCAAGCACATGCACTATGTAGAGTGTATATTTCCCATACACACAAAACGTCGCCCCCAAACGTCTATCTCCCTAGTTATGTGGTTCTCACGCACTCACCTCACACACCACCCCCACTGCAAACAAGAACACTTTGTCTCCTTGTGCACCACTCTCCTCTTTCTATCTCTCCCACATGCGGACCGGCCCCAGCTCCTTCCCTGTATACATATATGTCATGACTCTTTGCATAGCTCCCTAATGTATAATCGTTCTCGATTTCGCACATTGTTCTCTACACCATCTATTCTAGATCTCTCATGAAGTCCCTATCACACACACGATGACTCACTTCCCTTGCATCTCCGTTCACAGGCCAATTTCGGACAACATCTCTCCCTATCTATACGCCATTTATGGACACAAACGACCCCTCTCGCCCCCTCTCTTCCTCTCTCTCCCTCTCTCTCTCTCCATCGCAAGATCTCTCTTTCTCTCGCTCTCACACCCCTCTCCCACACACACACTCGATGTCTCTTCCAAATAGTCTGCTCCCCCCCGCACCCGTGCTATCTCGCTACTACACATGTCACACCACTCCCCCTTACCTTATACTAGGTTTACATCATTAGTGTTCTCTCTACTCCACATACACTCTCTCCCTCTCACACACAAACGCGTGCACAAACACACACGCAGACACACACAAACACCCATTTATCTGGATCCTCATCTCTCCTCATGTCCGCATGTGTATCTCACACACTCACTCTCTAACTATGTATATGTGTCTCCACGTTACACAACACAAAGCCCCATGTACATGTGAAAGTGCAACTATCCCTAGGTGGTTTTGGCAATTCCTAACAACATATAGCTCATTGAGCTAATGCTATTCCAAGATTAATATTTCAGGAAAAGCTCTATGAATGGCATGGCATGGCATGGATGAGGAATGTGGACCCCTCAAAATATTAAGGACAAAAAGATTGGCTCAAGATCAAAGCTCAAGACTCTACATTTTATATTTTAGTGATCCAAGATCACATTGAGTCTATAGGAAAAGCCAATACTATCAAGGAGGGATGAGGTGTTGTTTAATGAGGTTCTTGCTTCATAGTGCTTAGTGATATGCTCCAAAACCCTCAACTACCTTCCCCACATCCACATATGACCTAAACCAAAAGTCAAACTCGGCCCTACCGATTCTTTCTATCCGACGCCACCGAGTTTCAAATGTCATAGCCACTGCCACAAACCCTAGGCAAATCGGTCTCACTGATAGGGATTTCAGTCACACCGAGATGGGGTTGTAATCTCTCTGTTTCCCTTCGTAACGTTTCGGTCCTACCGAGATGAGCGATCGGTCCCACCGAGATTGCAATGTAAACTCTCTGTTTATCTTTTGTAACGTTTCGGTCTCACCGAAATGAGCGATCGGTCCCACCGAGTTTACCTGACCAACTCTCTAGTTAGCTTATTACCAAAATCGGTCCCACCGAGTTTGTGTAATTGGTCACACCGAGATTACGTTATGCCCTAACCCTAACCATATCGGTCCTACCGAGTTGCATCTCAGTCCCACCGAAAATCCTAACGGTCACTAGGTTTGCTGATTCGGTCTGACCGAGTTTCTCCATTCGGTCTCACCGAGATTGGTAAATTATGTGTAACGGTTAGTTTTTGTGTGGAGGCTATATATACCCCTCCACCCATTCTTCATTCGTAGAGAGAGCCATCAGAACATACCTACACTTCCAACCTATATTTTCTGAGAGAGAACCACCTACACTTGTGTTGAGACCAAGATATTCCATTCCTACCATATGAATCTTGATCTCTAGCATTCCCAAGTTGCTTTCCACTCAAATCATCTTTCCACCAAATCCATATCCTGTGAGAGAGAGTTGAGTGTCAGGGAGACTATCATTTGAAGCACAAGAGCAAGGAGTTCATCATCAACACACCATTTGTTACTTCTTGGAGAGTGTTGTCTCCTAGATTGGCTAGGTGTCACTTGGGAGCCTCCGACAAAGATTGTGGAGTTGAACCAAGGAGTTTGTAAGGGCAAGGAGATCGCCTACTTCGTGAAGATCTACCGCTAGTGAGGCAAGTCCTTCGTGGGCGATGGCCATGATGGGATAGACAAGGTTGCTTCTTCGTGGACCCTTCGTGGGTGGAGCCCTCCGTGGACTCGCGCAACCATTACCCTCCGTGGGTTGAAGTCTCCATCAACGTGGATGTACGATAGCACCACCTATCGGAACCACGACAAAAACATCCGTGTCTCCGATTGCGCTCGAACTCTCCAAACCCTTCCCTTTACATTCTTGCAAGTTGCATGCTTTACTTTCTGCTGCTCATAGACTCTTTTCATGCTTGGTTGAATTGTGTTAAGATTGCTTGACTTGTGCTAAGATAGTTAAAATCTACCAAAGACTAAAATTGGGAAAAGGATAGATTTTTATTTTGTCAAGTAGTCTAATCACCCCCCCTCTAGACATACTTTCGATCCTACAAGTGGTATCAGAGCTTTGGTCTCCATTTGCCTTGATTCCCATAGCTTTTTGTGGTCATAGCCTTGGTTTCACAACCTAGGAGAGTATGGCGTCTAGCGAGGGAAATTATCACCGTAGAGGTCCTTACTTTGGTGGTACAAATTTTGCTTGTTGGAAGCATAAGATGAAAATGCATATTCTTGGACATAACCCCGCCGTTTGGGCTATTGTGTGTGTTGGCTTGCAAGGTGAATTCTTTGATGGGAGAGAACCGAATCATGAAGCTACTGTGGATGAGTTGAAGATGCTACAATACAATGCTCAAGCTTGTGATGTCCTCTTCAACGGATTGTGCCCCGCAGAATTCAACAAAATCAGCCGTCTTGAGAATGCAAAGGAAATTTGGGATGCTTTGATTGATATGCATGAAGGTACCGACTCCGGCAAGGAATCCAAGTTGGATGTGCTTCAAAGTCAACTTGACAAGTTCAAAATGAAGGATGGTGAAGGTGTCGCTGAAATGTACTCTAGGCTTGCTCTTATCACAAATGAGATTTCCGGCTTAGGAAGTGAGGAGATGACCGACAAATTCATCATCAATAAAATCCTAAGAGCCTTGGATGGAAAATACGATACCGTATGCACATTGATCCAAATGATGCCAAATTACAAAGATCTCAAGCCAACGAAAGTCATTGGAAGAATTGTTGCTCATGAGATGTCACTCAAGGATAAGGAGGAGCTCCATAACAAGTCAAGTGGTGCTTACAAAGCCTCATGTGAAGCTCCACATCATCAAGTGAGAAACAAACCTTCAATGAAGAATTGAGCCTAATGGTGAAGAACTTCAACAAGTTCTACAAGAGTAGAAGCAAGGAAAGAAGTTCCAAGTCAAGGTCCTACAATGACAAAAGATCTTCTAGTCGAGAGTGAAACTGCTACAATTGTGGAAGACCCGGACACTACTCCAATGAGTGTACGACTCCCCACAAGAGAAGAGAAGATTCTCCCAAAAGAAGAAGTAGAAGAGAAGAATCACCATAAAGGGAGAGAAGGAGTAGGGATCATCGATATGAACGAAGACACCCACGGAGAAGCAAGGATTCAGAAAGGAAGGACAAGTCATCAAGGAGCTACACAAAATGAAGACATCAAGCTAATGTTGGTGAATGGGTATCTGGCTCCGACTCCGACAATGACTTCGAGAGAAGCTATCACTCCGACTCCGAATATACTCAAGATGAAGGTGTTGCCGGACTAGCACTTGTGTCAACCAACTCCTACGACATATTTGATTCACCAAATGAAGGAATTGGAAGATGCTTCATGGCCAAAGGTCCAAAGGTATCACACCCCGAGTATGTTGATTTCAATAGTGATGAAGATGACTTGTTAGGTGATGATGAGTTACTAGTTGACAACTATAGTGATGAATACTATAATGAAATGAATGACAATGATAAGGAGAAGATTGAGTCTCTAACTAAAGAACTAAACACTCTTAATTTAGCTCATGAAACTATCTTAGAAGATCATCAAGAACTTTTAAGGACACATGAGAAATTACGTTTTGAAAAGCTCAACCTTGAGCAAGAGCATGAGTTCTTAAAGGCAATCAATGATGATCTTTGCAAGAAAAGTTCTTCTTACATTGCCAAGCGTTTACTCTTATCCACTTACATGCCTCAAGTCAAGTCTAGTAACAAGAACAAGAAAGATTCTTCTTCTAGTAGTAACGATAATCATGCTAAATCCAATGTTGTTGCTTCTAGTAGTTCTCTTGATTCCACTAATGATTCTCTTAGCCAAGTTACACTTGAGAAAGAAAATAGCTTATTGAAGGGAATTATAGAGAAAGGTGTTTACAAGAGCCTTGCCGGGAGTAAGCAATTCAAGGAAATTGTACGCAAGCAAGGAAGGCACCGGAAGAATCAAGGTATTGGTTTTGAACGAAAGTTCAATGCCAATGGAGTTGAGTGGAAAGAAGATCAATACCCCAAGACGAAGTTTGTTCCTCAACAAGAGAAGTATGATCCTACTTCATCCAAAGGGACACAAGATCAAGATGATCTTCCACCACAAGACCACAAGCAAAAAGGCAAGGACAAGCTTCAAGAGGAAATTGATGCATTTGAAGAAGCTCCTAAGGCCTTGGTCAAGTGGGTTCCCAAGACTACATCAAGTTCCAGTTCATCAAGTACAACTACAACTCCAAGGATTTCCATGAAGATGGTGTGGATCCCGAAGAAGAACTAGAGAGTTCTTGAGGGTGACTCCGCCAATATACTTCACTCTTATCATTTTGGCAAGAACAAGTGCAATCAACTTCCACATCTTGCACTAGTTCAAGGAGTCACAAACCCTCTTGTTGGTAAGACAAGGGACAAGGTAACCTAAAGCTTTCATAGACATCATCTTGTGTGTGCATCACTCTATGTCTATGGATACCCTTGTTTGTTCCTTGTGGGACTACCTCGTGTAGGTATTGAAAGTGCAACTCACTCCAAAGGATAGCTTCAAATGATCTACATCAACATAGAGCATCCACATCTTCAACACCTACATGAAGATCATCGACAAAACCCAAGGTTAGTTCATCCCTCTTAGGGGGGATCTCACATCTAGGGGGAGCTTTACTCTAACAGTTGAGTTAAAGCAACTCTAATGGTGTGAACACAACAACGCTTTATGTAAAAGTGGTAACCCCACTTGTGCTTAAACGATGAGTATGACCTATGATCAAATGTTCTCATTTGACTCCTAAGTCAATATACTCATATATAGATGACCTAGTCATCCCCAATTGCTTGATAGATACTAGAATTGTTTGTGCATGCTTTGCCACATATTTCATGTGCCATTTTATTGTGTGAGCATGTTGGTTGCATAATTTACTCATTCGAGGACATCCACTTGTTGTTTTGATTGATTGGTTTCCTTTTCTTTTGGCCACGTGGATGGACAAGAATGCCTAAGAACCTTCTCTAGATATCTATGCTTTTCTCGTCTCAAACTCTATTCATGCTGCATCACAAAATTTGATCAAGTCAGATTCGAACCACTCTGTGTGAGGAGCACTTGGAGTCCCTGGTTCGTCATAGACTTAAACTTCCAAAACATCTTTGTGCGTTTCGGTCTGACCGATTCACCCATTTCGGTCATACCGAGATCACTAAGTCGATCTAGGTTTTCTACCTCAGTGCAACCGATTCGAACCTTTCGGTCACACCGAGTTTCAGTAACTGCTTGCAGTTATGAATCTCGGTGCCACCGAGTTGTTCCACTCGGTCACACCGACACGGTCGGGCTATATAAACCCACGGGTCAAATTTTGGAAAACTTTCCGAACCTCCTCGACCCGCGCTTAGCCCGCTCTGCCTCCAGGGTCTCCGGATCGTCTTCCTCATCGCCGGCCGCCTCCTGCCGTTGGTCTCCGCCGCTATCAACGGGAATCAACCCCGCCGTTGCCGCCGTAGTGATTTCATCGCCGAACTAGGGTATGAACTCGATCACTGTGTTGTTCTATCTCCGATTCCCCAGCACATTGCTTTGCCATGTATCTTGCCACGATTGAGATCATTATATCCAGTCAAAACACTCCATAGTTTAGTCGTGAATTAAGAATTTAGCGTTAGGTTTCTTTCGAAACCATCTTGGACCCACCGAGTTGTGGAATTCGGTACCATCGATTTGGCTTAGGCCATTGCACATGTGGTTCTCGGTCTGACCGAGAATTGCAAATCAGTGTGACCGAGTTCAGGACTTTGTGAAACCCTAGCAGTCTCGGTGCCACCGAACTGTGACTCGGTCTGACCGAGTTCACTAGTTTAGGTTCCAACAGCTACTTCGATATCACCGAGTTTACAAATTGGTTGATCCGAAATGCTTTCTGTGGAAAACTAAAACCAAGTTTTTGACTCATTGTTTTTCAAAAACCTCTGCATTTTGTGATGCTCATCCACTCTATCTCATCTATATCTATTCACAGGGTCTGCTGTCAGTGTTTGCAATATGTCTGATCAGAGTGACAGCCAGAACAGGTCAGAGGAGCAGGTTCACCTGAGTGAGGGCACTAGTCCCTCTAGAAGTTCAGATGATGGTAGCAGGAGGACCCCAAGCAACTTACCCAAAGCTGCCACCAGGGCCAGAAAGAAGAAGACCTCTGAATCTGAGGATAAAGACTATGTGGCAGTTGAGGATGAGGCCACTTCCAAGAAGAAAGTGGTTAAGAAGGAATATAGCACTGTTGCTGCCACCAAGCCAGGCTTGAAGCAAAAGGTTCCTGCAAAGAGAATTCCAATGTCTAAGGCCAGAGCATCTACTCAAGTCCCTTTGGAATCTGAACCCAAAGAGGCTGCTACAGAAGGGAAGAAGAGGAAGGAGAGGGTCAAAAAGACCACTGCTAGAGTGCTTGGGAGATCCTCAATCATGAGAGATTCTGAAGAGGAAGAGGAAGAATATGTTGCACCAGCACCCAAAGCTCAGAATCTTATGGGTGATGCCATCAGGGCAGGGGCCGTTCCATCTAAGCCTAAGACTGCTCCAAAGGCTGCTGCTCCAGCTCCAAAGCCAAAACCTAAGAGGAGCACCAGGAACATCCCTGCTGAGGAAAAGAACGAGGCCCCAGTGCCTGAAGCTGAAATAGAAAAAGAAGATGATGAGTCACATGTCTTGAGGAAGCTGAAGCCAAAAATCCCAAATCACAATGATGCTCATCCAGTTGCTGAGAACATGAAGATCAGGAAGGACTCAGGTCTGAGGCTATGGAGAGATTTAGATCCATATGCCACCAGGAGGAGGACTGCTGTGGACTACAGGTTCCATACAAAGGACCAACAGGACTTCTATGAGACCATCTTGCTTGACAAGAAGCCCATAGTGTGTGACATGAGATGGGTCGACTGGGACTACATCAAGGAGAATGAGGATCACTATCCAGGTGTACTTGACAGTTTCAAGGCTTGTGGAGTCGATGAGTTTGTGGCTCAGAAGCTCACAAAATGGAATGATGAGCTCATCATGCAGTTCTAATCCACAGCTCATTTCTACCCAGATGGAAGGATTGTCTGGATGTCTGAAGGTACGAGGTACCAGTCCACGGTTGCTGAATGGGCAAAGTTGATCAATGCCCTAAAAGAGAGTGAAGATGACTTGGATGTCTATGCCAACAGGAAGAAGGATCACAACACAATGGCACACATGCACAAGGAGATCCCAGATGCTGCTCTTGAGACACATAAGTTTGGATCTGTACATTACCTTCTGTCAGGCTTGCCAACCATCAACTGGATCCTCAGGCACGCTCTCTTGCCAAAGTCAGGTGATCACAAGATGATCAGAGGCCATGCAATTAACTTGCTTCACATCTTTAATGTCCCACAGAAGTTCAAAGTCATGAGCCTAATAGTTGAAACTATCAAGAGGACAGCTGCAGATCAGAAGAGGAGTTGTGGGTATGCCCCACAGATCCAGGAGCTGATCAACTCCAAGATGGGCACTGGTACATATCTGCTGGACAAGGAGCACATGCCTATCTATCCAGACTTCGAGGACAACACTGTAGTTATGAATGAGGATGAACCATCTTCTGTGCACGCACAAGCCAAGAAGGAAATAGCAAAAGCTGAAAAGGCTGCAAGGATGTCAACTACTGTAGAAGCATCTCAGTATCTCCTAAAGAGCAAGCAAGATCAGCTTGGTTACCTGATTGCATCCACTCTGAGGATTGAGAAGGGACTGGCCACCCTGACTCAAAACCAGGAGAGCCTGGAAAGAATCGTGGAGCAAAAATTCTATGACTTGGATGTGAAGGTAACTGAGATTCAGTCTGTTGTGGAGCAACTTCAAGATGATATGCAGGAGAGGAAGGGCAAGACAACCACTGATGCATTTGCCAGAGTGCCTAGAGCTCAGAGGTCTGCTGCAGTGCCTGTTCCAGACACCAGAGCCACGTCATCTGCACCAGCTACAGCTTTAGTGCCACCAGTTCCAGCACCTACTCCATCAGCTCCATCTACTTCGACTGAAGCCTTCGTTCTTGGAGTTATCCAGACACCACCACCTGAAGACCAAGCCTGAGAGACGATTTAGTGCTATGCATTTTCTAGGAACTTTTTGGTAACTTGTTGCCAAAGGGGGAGAAAAGTGTATAGATCGTAGGCTTCGAGAGAGAGCGTTGCTTTTTATTCTCTCTTGATTTGGTGGTTGAACTTTATTTGCTTTGCCTGTTTGAGATACTTTTTGTCTGTGTGATACTTGGATGATCATGTGTTTGATCATATGCTACCTTAATTATTGTTGGATGATATTATCATTTTATCCCTATATGATCATTCACTTTGCTTGGTGATGAGTGCATGTATTTAATTATTATCATTTTGAGCGCTCCACCAAGATGTATGTGACATGGAAGAGTAACCCATGAGCCTAATTCTCTGTGCATTTGCAGTCCAAACCTAATCATAAACTATGCACAAATTTAGGGGGAGCTCTTGCTTTTCACATACTTCTCAAAGCGACAATGTTTTTCACGCTTATTATCATTTGTCGAAGCTTTGATCTATATGTTGTCATCAAGTACCAAAAAGGGGGAGATTGAAAGTGCAACTATCCCTAGGTGGTTTTGGTAATTCCTAACAACATATAGCTCATTGAGCTAATGCTATTCCAAGATTAATATTTCAGGAAAAGCTCAATGAATGGCATGGCATGGATGAGGAATGTGGACCCCTCAAAATATTAAGGACAAAAAGATTGGCTCAAGCTCAAAGCTCAAGACTCTACATTTTATATTTTAGTGATCCAAGATCACATTGAGTCTATAGGAAAAGCCAATACTATCAAGGAGGGATGAGGTGTTGTTTACTGAGGTTCTTGCTTCATAGTGCTTAGTGATATGCTCCAAAACCCTCAACTATCTTCCCACATCCACATATGACCTAAACCAAAAGTCAAACTCAGCCCTACCAATTCTTTCTATTCGACGCCACCGAGTTTCAAATGTCATAGCCACTCCCAAAAACCCTAGGCAAATCGGTCTCACCGATAAGGATTTCGGTCACACCGAGATGGGGTTGTAATCTCTCTGTTTCCCTTTGTAACGTTTCGGTCCTACCAAGATGAGCGATCGGTCCCACCGAGATTGCAATGTAAACTCTTTGTTTCTCTTTCGTAATGTTTCGGTCTCACCGAAATGAGCGATTGGTCCCACCGAGTTTACCTGACCAACTCTCTGGTTAGCTCATTACCAAAATCGGTCCCACCGAGTTTGTGTAATCGGTCACACCGAGATTACGTTATGCCCTAACCCTAGCCATATCGGTCCTACCGAGTTGCATCTCAGTCCCACCGAAAATCCAAACGGTCACTAGGTTTGCTGAATCGGTCTGACCGAGTTTCTCCATTCGGTCTCACCGAGATTGGTAAATTATGTGTAACGGTTAGTTTTTGTGTGGAGGCTATATATACCCCTCCACCCATTCTTCATTCGTAGAGAGAGCCATCAGAACATACCTACACTTCCAACCTATATTTTCTGAGAGAGAACCACCTACACTTGTGTTGAGACCAAGATATTCCATTCCTACCATATGAATCTTGATCTCTAGCCTTCCCAAGTTGCTTTCCACTCAAATCATCTTTGCACCAAATCCATATCCTGTGAGAGAGAGTTGAGTGTTGGGGAGACTATCATTTGAAGCACAAGAGCAAGGAGTTCATCATCAACACACCATTTGTTACTTCTTGGAGAGTGGTGTCTCCTAGATTGGGTAGGTGTCACTTGGGAGCCTCCGACAAAGATTGTGGAGTTGAACCAAGGAGTTTGTAAGGGCAAGGAGATCGCCTACTTCGTGAAGATCTACCGCTAGTGAGGCAAGTCCTTCGTGGGCGATGGCCATGATGGGATAGACAAGGTTGCTTCTTCGTGGACCCTTCGTGGGTGGAGCCCTCCGTGGACTCGTGCAATCATTACCCTCTGTGGGTTGAAGTCTCCATCAACGTGGATGTACGATAGCACCACCTATCGGAACCACGACAAAAACATCCGTGTCTCCGATTGCGTTTGAACTCTCCAAACCCTTCCCTTTACATTCTTGCAAGTTGCATGCTTTACTTTCCGCTGCTCATAGACTCTTTGCATGCTTACTTGAATTGTGTTAAGATTGCTTGACTTGTGCTAAGATAGTTAAAATCTACGAAAGACTAAAATTGGGAAAATGATAGATTTTTATTTTGTCAAGTAGTCTAATCACCCCCTCTAGACATACTTTCGATCCTACAACATGTCTCTCTCTATCCTCCGCACACATAGACACAAAGAATCTGTTATCACTGCCTCAGTCTCTAACATATCACACACGCACACTGTCTCTCTCTCTCTCTCGCAAACACGCTCAACAAGGGTTTCCCCGTGAATAACTTACCGTCTATGCATCAACAGTCTTGGCAGTACGACGAACACGAGATGTGATAAAGAATAAATCTACACGTGCTTAGACCACCTAGTATGACTACTAGGACTAGAGCAAGCCAAAAAGCGTGCCGCCGTCACCCCTCCTTGTCGGCGACGGGAAAATCTTTGTTTTACACAGTCGAGAAGTCATTGTGCTAAGGCCCCACATGCCGAGGCGTTGAATAGAATGTAGATGCTAGTTTACGGAAGCAAGTATCGATAATACATTTGTATCCCCATACTTATATTTCTTCTCTTATAAAAAATCGAGTTGGTGATGATGGTACGTGTGCCATCTTGCAATATAGACCGTTCGATCTATATCTAACGGATGGAAATTAAACTAAAAGATACCCGCACCCCTTTCCACACTTGCAGACAAGGCCTTCCCTCGTTCATCCTTATCTCCAACAAACCTCATTGTTGAGCAATTAAGAAAGGAAGCCTCTGGAAAAAACTGGCCTGGTGGCCGCTCCCGGCGTCGTCAATCCCCATGCCTCCGCTTAGTCCGACCACCAACCACCACCACACCCCACTCCTCTTCACCTTATCTCATATTTCTCGAGATATCATTAGTTTTTACACATGGGATTACTCCTGCAAGGGTCAATCACAACAAGTGTTTTATAAGAAAATGCATCTTGATGTTCCGTGCAATGCACGGATCTTACTAGTACTCCTACACAAGACTAAGTTGGTGATGCTGGTGTGTCTGCCATCCGTCATTTTTGACCATTAGATCTACATCTAACGATTGTGAGGTAAGTTGTTGCCTTTTCTCACCAACATCCCAATTGTCTACCAATTTTTAGAAAAACCCATAATTAGTATCTTAAAACCAACCACATCTGAGGGAGTCCTGGATTAGGGGGTCTCCGGACAGCCGGACTATATCCTTTGGCCGGACTGCTGGACTATGAAGATACAAGATTGAAGACTTCGTCTTGTGTCCGGATGAGACTCTACTTGGCGTGGAAGACAAGCTAGGCAATACGGATATGGATATCTCCTCCTTTGTAACCGACCTTGTGTAACCCTAACCCTCTCCGGTGTCTATATAAACCGAAGGGTTTTAGTCCGTAGGACAACAACCATGACATACAATCATACCATAGGCTAGCTTCTAGGGTTTAGCCTCTTCGATCTCGTGGTAGATCTACTCTTGTACTACTCATATCATCAATATTAATCAAGCAGGACGTAGGGTTTTACCTCCATCAAGAGGGCCCGAACCTGGGTAAAACATTGTGTCCCCTGCCTCCTGTTACCATCCGGCCTAGATGCATAGTTCGGGACCCCCTACCCGAGAGCCGCCAGTTTTGACACCGACATTGGTGCTTTCATTGAGAGTTCCGCTGTGCCTTCGCCACCAGGAAGGATGTCTCATCCCGTCTTTAAAGATGGCACTGTTGCTGAGGGAGCTTTGGCTATCGGCCAAACTCTCCGGCTAGGTGGTTTTATTATGACCGCCTGTTCGGCCGCTGCACCGACGATGACTTCTCGGGTCATCGAAAGCAATCTTCATGTCAACTCGGAACTCGCCGAGCAGTTAGATACAATGGAGCTCTCTTCCCTGAATGAGCTCTTGGATCGCATCGCCGCCCTAGGAGTCGCTACAGACTACGATCAGATTGGGCCTAAACCCGATCTGAGAGAGATCAACTCTCCCCAGGTCACCCATCACGTTGCAGTGGTGGAGGAACAATGCGGCAACCCTTCATCTATCTTAAGGACTAGCTATGTCCGGATTCCCGATCCCTCCAAGCCGGATACCCGCGGAGGGGAGGACGTCACTCAAGGCATGAACTTAGAGTCAGGCAGCGGGCTAGATTTATCGGAAAACATCCAAGAATCCAAACTTCCGAGTTCGGAAACTCCTTGGCCCCTGAGTCTCAGATTGGGTGAGGATTCGGGTTCAATTCCACCCACCCACCCAAACATAAGTGATCTATCCCAAATTAGGCAAGAGCCCAAAGAAACAGTACACCATTACTGGGCCAGATTCCTCCTGGTCATGAACAGGATAAAGGACTGCCACGAGGAAGACGCAATTTCATTCTTCTGCAATAATTGCACGGACAAGGGAATCCTCAACGCCATATGTCGCCGCGAAATTACACGCTTTGCCGACTTGGTGTCCATAGTATGAAAGTACTGTGCGATGGAAAGCGCCTGGAAAACCGAAATAAAATTTTGGGATAATCCGGACCTGAATACAAACCCAGTCCGAAATAAAAGGGTGCATTATCACAATACACCTGGGTTAACTACCAAAAAGCAAAAGCCCTCTACGGGGCAAGGAACCGTACTGGAGGGATGGCTCAACGGACCCTGCAAAATTCATAAAACAGCGGATGCAATACCAACGCACAGCCTTAGAGCATGTTGGATACTCCGGCAGGTGGCCAAAAGTGGTGAGGATCTACTCCTCCCAAATACCATAGAGCACCATCCCGTGGACAACAATATGGTGTTAACGGTCTTTGAGACCTTCGCGTCAAATAATAGACGCAAGCGAACACTCCGCAGCATGGCCGAAATCTGCCACGTAGCAGAAATAAATCCTTGGAGTGACACGGCTATTACCTTCAATGCCAGTGACGAACCCAAATTTTGAACAGCCCGAGCACCAGCCGCACTGGTCCTTAGTCCAATCGTGGACGGCTTTCGACTCACCAAGGTACTCATGGACGGCGGCAGCAGATTAAACCTCATCTATGAGGAAACTCTTCAAAAGATGGAAATAGACTGGAGCCGCATTGAGCAAAGTAGCACAACCTTTAGAGGAATCATCCCCAATCGGGAAGCATGTTGTGCTGGGAAAATCACACTAGATGTGGTATTCGGCACGCCGGATAATTACAGGTCCGAAGAAATTACATGCCAAGTGGCCCCGTTCAGCAGCGGATACCACGCTCTATTAGGGCGGGAGGCATTTACAATCTTCCAAGCCATACCCCACTAAGGGTACATGAAGCTCAAAATGCCCGGGCCCAACGGAATCATCACTCTTGCTAGTGATCCAGACATAGAACTCCGCGCCGAAAATAAGACAGCCGCACTGGCCCTCGAGGCACTATCCGAAGCCCTAGCGGCCGAGAAACTAACTGCGCTGCGCTCCACGGTGAACAGGGATGATGTGATACTCGATAAAAGATCCAAGTCCACCTCCTTTAAACCGGCGGATGAAATAGTCAAATTCCAAGTCCATCCAACGGACCCTACAAAAACAGCTTCCATCGGGGCACAATTAAACCCTGATGTCGACGCCGCACTACGAGAGTTCCTACGCGAGAACGGGACATTTTTTCCTGGCACCCTTCAGACATGCCAGGAATCCCATGCAAGCTGGCCGAGCATAGCCTAAATATCCTAAAAGGATTCAAGCCAGTCAAGCAGGCTCTTCGGCGTTTCTCCGAACCTAAGAGACAAGCCATGGGAGAGGAACTAGCCAAGCTATTGGAGGCCGGATTCATCAGAGACATAAAACATCCAGACTGGCTAGCAAACCTGGTGATGGTACCAAAGAAGGAAAAATCCTGGTGCTTGTGCGTCGATTTTAAGGACCTTAATAAGGCCTGCCCAAAGGATCCTTTCCCCCTCCCCCGCATCGATCAAATCATCGACGCCACCGCAGGACATGATTCATTGTGTTTCCTCGACGCATACTCTGGCTACCATCAAATTAAAATGGCAGAGCCAGACCAAGCCGCAACGGCATTCATCACACCATACGGCCCATTCTGCTTCAACACAATGCCCTTCGGGCTCAAAAACGCCGGCGCAACATATCAGCGCATGATTCAGACATGTCTGGCAAACTAGATCGGCAAAACAGTGGAGGCATACGTAGATGACGTGGTCGTTAAAACCAAGCATGTCAAAACTCTAGTAGATGACTTGAGGCTCACATTCGATAACCTCCGAACATATGACATCAAGCTCAATCCGGAAAAATGCGTTTTCGGCGTACCAGCCGGAAAGCTCCTGGGATTCATTGTCTCCAGTAGAGGTATTGAAGCTAATCCGGCCAAAATCCGAGCGTTGTCACAGTTGGCTACCCCAACAGACCTCAAACAAATACAAAAATTGACTGGCTGTGTGGCGGCTCTAAGCCCTTTATCTCCCGCTTGGGAGAAAAGGCATTACCCCTTTATCGCCTCCTCCGGCGCACGGAACACTTCGAGTGGACGGATGCCGCCACGGCCGGACTCAACGAAATAAAAGCCATATTGGCAACAAACTCAGTCCGGGCCGCGCCAAACATTGGCAAACCAATGCTATTATACATTGCGGCAACTCATCAAGTAGTAAGCGCAGTGCTCGTCGTCGAACGAGAAGCGGACGGACACAAATTCCTCCTTCAAAAGCCGGTTTACTATGTGTCCACTATCCTTACTCCATGCAAATCACGGTACCCGCATTATCAAAAGATTGCGTACGCGGTATTTATGGCATCCTGGAAGCTGCGACACTACTTTTAAGAGTGTTCGATAACGGTAGCCTCGGAAGTACCACTTAACGATATTATAAACTACCGCGACGCGACGGACCGGATTGCCAAATGGGCCATTGAGCTCCTCCCGTTCGACATATCTTACAAGCCACGGCGAGCTATTAAATCGCAAGTTTTGGCTGACTTCGTCGCCGAGTGGACGGAAGCCGAACTCCCTAAGGAGTACGGCACATATTCAAACTGGATCATGCACTTCGACGGCTCCAAAATGTTGGATGGTCTGGGGGCTGGCGTCGTTTTGACGTCCCCAATAGGAGGTTCAGTTCAATACGTACTACAGATAATGTATACGGACTCCAACAACGCAGCCGAATATGAGGCCCTTCTACATGGTCTCCGGATGGCAGTATCCATGGGCATTCAACGCCTAGAGGTGCGCGGGGATTCGAACCTCGCGATATCCCAAATAAATGGAGACTTTGATGCCAAGGATCCAAAAATGGCAGCTTATCGCAATGCCGTCCTAAAGATGTCAGCTCGGTTCGAGGGGCTCGAATTTCACCATGTGGCTCGGGAAAACAATCAGGCGGCGGATATCCTCGCCCGCATCGGCGCAAAACACGACGCAATCCCTCCCAACATATTCCTGGAAAGGCTCTTCAAGCCATCCGTAGCATGGGAAGGGGACACCGGTAACAACAGTCCGGACCCGGCCAAAATACCCGATACCGAACTCTCTGACACAATAGGAGGCTCCGCCACCGAAATAACACATTCAGCCCACGAAATAATGGCCATTATTGGCCTGTGGACAGAACCATTCCTGGCCTACCTAACTAGACAGGAACTTCCAGAGGACCAAAATGAGGCACGCTGCATTGTGCGGCGATCCAAGGCCTACAGGGTCCATGAGGGAGAATTGTACAAAACAAGCGCTACCGGAGTCCTTCAAAGGTGCATCTCCGAAGAGGAAGGGCGGAACCTTTTGGCAGAAATTCACGCCGGACTCGGCGGTCATCACGCCGCAGCCCGGGCTCTTGTAAGCAAGGCCTTCCGTACATGATTCTATTGGCCAACGACCCGGGCAGACGCACAGGACTTGGTCCAACGTTGCGCCGGTTGCCAGCTCTTTGCAAATCAAAGCCACATGCCACCCACCGCCCTCCAAAAAATCCCCATTACATGGCCCTTTGTGGTCTGGGGGCTTGACATGGTTGGACCCCTTAAAGGGGGAACCCACGAGAAAAAATACTTATTGGTCATGGTGGATAAATTCACCAAATGGATAGAGGCTAAACCGGTTAAAACAGCCGAATCCGGACCGGTGATAGATTTCATATCCGGGGTTGTACACCGTTACGGCGTCCCCCACAGCATCATCACTGATAACGGCACGAACTTCACGGCCGATGAGGTAAAACTCTGGTGCAGCAAAATGGGCATCAAGCTTGATTATGCTTTAGTCTATCACCCACAAACCAACGGTCAAGTCGAACGAGCAAATGGTCTTATAATGAGTGGCATTAAACCCAGATTAGTGCGCTCCTTAACGGAGTCAGACATGCACTGGGTAGAGGATCTTGACTCCGTACTCTGGGGGCTGCGGACCACGCCGAATCGTAGTACCGGATATACACCGTTTTTTATGGTGTACGACGCAGAGGTAGTCCTGCCCTGTGACATAATTCATGACTCACCTCGAGTGCGCATGTACGAAGAAAGAGAAGCCGAGCTTGATCGGCAAGACAGTCTGGACACCTTGGAGGAAGAGCGCGACGTAGCCAAAGCCCGTTCCGCATTTTACCAGCAACAGGATCGCAAATACCAAAGCAGAGAAGTACGGGCCAAAACTTATAATGTTGGCGAACTAGTTCTACGACTGCCGGATAAGAAAAAGAACAAGCTCGAGCCCAAATGGGAAGGTCCCTTCATTATCGACCAAGTTCTGACTGGTGGAGCGTACCGACTGCGGGATGCATCAACTAGTCGACTCGAGCCGAACCCATGGAATGCAGCCAGGCTTTGAAGATTCTACGCCTAGCACCGGACTCTATGTTAGTCGCCTCCCTTTGTCCATTTTCTGCATATGCATCATCTGTCTTGTTTCCCTTTCTTTCTTTTTCTCTAGGCCTTCAAGGGTCACCTTGTGCCTCACTCGTACATTACAGATGCGCTAGCCGCACTCTTCACACCTGGGGGCTTCTTTCACAGAAGCTTAAATTATTTACCTGGGCCTCACGCCCAACACATGTGTTATACTTCCGCATGTACCTTTTTTCACCATTATATGCATCGATATGACTTAAGTTTTGGCCAAGCTGGGTTGCCTGGCTCTTGTATTTATGCCATACATTCCCGTTAATTCGGCTAGGGCATAAGGGGAGCACCTCTACGATTGTTACCGCCGGGTCAGCCGGACGTGTACCTCAGACTGGGTGAAGCCGAAAGCTAGCGTTCTTAAGGGAATATTCGGTCGGTGAACAAAAGATGACTTTTATTTATTATCCATATCTTCCCCCAGATGCTTTTTTGCGCTTCTTATCACGGTCCGAACATGCACTTTAGGGCATGCTTACCCAGGGAAAGGAACCCTTAACGGAACTATTCTCCCTGGAAGTTGTTTCTTACTACCCATGTAATATAACATAACTAGTTGGGCACTTGTCTGATAAAGCACTAATGACCCCTACGCCTGGTCTCCACGCATGCCCAAGTTCTTACATAACCGAGAGGGTATTCGGATACACTCCGGACCGTCGGGTCCCGAGGTTGAAGCGAAAAGGTCCGCCACGACAAACGATCTACAATCCGGCTAGAAGGCATTATACATGTCACTTTAAAATTACATAGTCAATTTGACTGGTTGAATTCCTCTTCAATACCATCCAATAGGCTGTCTAGTCTACAGTCCTGTTGGGAATACTTTGCGGCCAATTCTAGTTGGCCGTACACTAAGCTCACAGGGATCTCCTTCCCATTGGGCCCCACAGGTCCGACTTCGTCCATGTGGTTTGGGTCAGCCTTCGTATACTGTGTCTTCACCATTACCCAGGCTTCCCTGGCGCCCTAACGGCAGGCCGATATCTTCCATAATCGGAAGCACCGCCGTTCTCCCTTCAGCTTTTCTGCAAGCTCTCCAAGGCCTTCGGGTATGGAGACGGATGGCCACAAGGCCTGGGCGACGCCTTGCATCACCTGCCGAACTCGTTCGGGCAGCTGTGAGAGCTCGGGAAGAAAGTCACCCGTTGAACCGGGCATTTCCTCGGCAGGATGACCTGTTAGCATACCTACAGACATAACTCTGTCAGCCAGCTTCTTCGCCGAACTCTTTTTCAAAGTTCGTTCAAGCACTTACTAAATATGCCGCGTCGAAGCCGCCGATTCTCCTTAACAGAGTCCGACAGTTGGGCACGAACATCTTTTAGTTCCATGCCCAGCTTGGTGTTGGCATCTAGGAGATCATTCTTCTCCTGCCTCACCCTTGTAAGCATGCTCCCACCGGCCTTCAGCTGGCGTAGGAGCTGTTTCTTACCCGGATTTACTCCAGCGTCATCTGCAATTTTATCGTCAGATCTGCATATACGCCGCATTCTATATGATACTTATCATTCGAAGGATATGTTACCAGAGGGGGTCTCTTTGGGCTCCCCTGCTGCGGCCAGTGCGGCCTGAAGTTGGGCTTTGCACTCTTCCAGCTCCTGGGACAGTTGAGTATTCTTTTCTGTAAGAACCTGCATAACAAATGATCCTTAAATCAGTTATCCTAACTGTTTCAAGTCTCAGGGGCTACTGATATATATATAATTACCAAATTTTCTCACCCATGAAACTCCCGAACCTTTCCGGTTATGCAATCAGGTGTTGGGGATATAGGGGAAGCATAATATCTCACCCAAATCTAGCAAATCCTACATCCAGCTGTATCCATCCTTCAACACATAACCGAGAAAAAACTTCGGAAATCGTCTACCTCAACCTTCGAAAAGCATCCGTTATACAAGTTATGGCAATACTCCCGAACTCCCGCCCCAGTACTGGGTCACGTCGAGGTTATCTCACCAACAACTGCATAAAAGAGATTTTCGATGTCGGCGAAACTAATCTCAAGTATTCCAGAACTACAACGATAAAATTGTGACGACAACACCTCGGCGCTCAACTCCCTGGGACACTGCCACAACCCCTAAATGACAGGAGGCACCAAGAACAATGTTCTCGTCACAAATCGATCGAAACGATTCCAAGATACCCGCGTGATCCTAAAAAAAATTAGTGAAATTTGAGAAGAGAAGAGTCAAAAATCTACGTCAGGATGCCTTACCAGAGTGATGAAGGAACTGTGGAGTAAAAAGAATTCCTAAACTCTCCGATATATAATTCCTAAAAGACTCAAAACATTTTTCTAGACTCAACTCGTCAGCTAATTCGATCAAGCAGTGCGTGCTCCTAAGGTCGGGGAAGGCTCTGATTACCAACTTGTAACGCCCTCGATGCGGCTATATCTCCTACGTGTCGAAGCACGACTTAGAGGCATAACCGCATTGAAAGCAATGTCGCAAGTAAGGTAATCTTCACAACAACCCATGTAAATAGATAAATAGGGGAAAAGGTACATAGTTGGCTTACACTCGCCACGTCACACAAAGTACATGAATAACATTACAATCATGCAATACACTCATGGTCCGACTATGGCACCAAAATAAAAGATCAACCCCAACAAGCGACATGGTCCTGATCGCCCCAACTGGGCACCACTACTGATCATCAAGGAAAGACACATAGTAACGGCGTGAGTCTTCGTCGAACTCCCACTTGAGCTCAAGCGCATCATCTGGAACGGAGTCATCGGGCCCTGCATCTGGTTTGGAAGTAATCTGTGAGCTACGAGGACTCAGCAATCTCGCACCCTCGCGATCAAGACTATTTAAGCTTATAGGTGAGGCAAGGTAATATGTGGAGCTGCAGCAAGCGACTAGCATATATGGTGGCTAACCTGTTCGCAAAGGGGAGCGACAAGAGAAGGCAAAGCACGAACGAAGAACTATAGAACAACCTACGGCAAACATTACTCCAACACCGTGTTCACGTCCCGGACTCCGCCGAGAAGAGACCATCACGGTTACTCACGCAGTTGATTCATTTTAATAAGGTTAAGGTTCAAGTTATCTACAACCGGACATTAACAAATTCCCATCTGCCCATAACCGCGGGCACGGCTTTCGAAAGTTCAAATCCCTACAGGGGAGTCCCAACTTAGCCCATCACAAGCTCTCACGGTCAACGAAGGATAAACCTTCTCCCGGGACATTCCGATCAGACTCGGTATCCCGGCTCTCTACAAGACAACTTCGACAATGGTAAAACAAGTCCAGCAACACCGCCCGAATGTGCCGACAAATCCCGATAGGAGCTGCACATATCTCGTTCTCAGGGCACACCGGATAACCTAAGCGTACGGGAGCCAACGTAACCCAAGTTGCCAAGGGACGGCCCCGCACGGTGCTCTGGGTTGGACCAACACTTAGAGAAGCACTGGCCCGGGGGTTTAAAATAAAGATGACCCTTGAGTCCGCGAAACCCAAGGGAAAAAAGGCTAGGTGGCAAATGGTAAAACAAAGGTTGGGCATTGCTGGAGGAGTTTTATTCAAGGCGAACTGTCAAGGGGTTCCCATTATCACCCAACCGCGTAAGGAACGCAAAATCCAGGAACATAACACCGATATGACGGAAACTAGGGCGGCAAGAGTGGAACAAAACACTAGGAAAAAGGCCGAGCCTTCCACCCTTTACCAAGTATATAGATGCATTAAGATAACAAGATAATATAATGATATCCCAATAATAATCAATGTTCCAACAAGGAACGATCTCCAATCTTCACCTGCAACTAGCAACGCTATAAGAGGGGCTGAGCAAAGCGGTAACATTGCCAATCAAGGGTTTGCTAGGACATGGTGGGTTAGAGGTTTGACATGGCAATTTGGGAGGCATGATAAGCAAGTGGTAGGCATTGTAGCATAGGCATAGCAAAAGAGCGAGCATCTAGCAAGCAAAGATAGAAGTGATTTCGAGGGTATGATCATCTTGCCTGCAAAGCTATCAGAGTTGACTTGATCCTCGTAAGCAAACTCAACGGGCTCCTTGTTAGCGAACTCGTCTCCCGGCTCTACCCAAGCAAGACAAACAAGCAAAAGGAACACAATCAAGCACGTGCAATGCTCCAACAACATGATGCAAACATGGTATGCTATGCGGAATACGATATGTGATGCATATGCAAGATTTGACAAGGAATGATTGAACCTGGCCTCAGCTTGGAAACCCAAAAGAGCCACTGTAAAGGTGAGGTGATTTCGGTTGAAACCGATATAAAGATCACCGGAATCGGATGCACGGTTTGGAAATGGCAAGCAAAACAAATATGGCAACGGTCTGTGATAAACAGCAAGTAGCCATCTAAATGCATCAAGATAATTATGCTACAGCACTCAAACATGGCAACAAAATACATGTCAGGGATCCACTCATGATGCTTGACAAAAGATGAACATTGAGCTACGGCCAAATCATCCATTAACAGGTTCAAACAAGCATGGCAAAAGTGCAAACGGTAAACAAGTTTCAGACTTAGTGAAATTAACACAAGCCTGGAATTTCAGATCAGGTAGCACACTTTGGAGCATGAAAACTATATGCTACAGGAACTTAACATGGCAAAGAAAGGCATGACATGAAGCTATTCAAAGCACTTAACAAAAGTCCCTTAGTGACCTTGACCCAAAAGGGATCAGAAAATACCATTGCAAGCATGTGAACATGGCAAAAACATAATCAGGTTACAGACTTTGTGAAAAACTGGAGCATGCAAATCTGTTAACGAGTAGGCATGTTCACAAGCTCGATGCACTAAGTACGGAACAAGGCATGACAAACCAAGCATACACCCATCAAGAATACATATCATAGAAGCTATACATGGCAAGAACAACAACATAGCATGCACGGATCAACAACAACATCCTCGGCAAAATCGCTAACGAGTCAACAATCTGCCAGGATTCACGAAATAGCAAAAGTAGAGCTCGATTGACTCAAGCTAGGATGCTCCATAATTGCAAACAAAGACATGGATGGATAGAACACCACAATATTAACAAATTATCCTTACTGATCATCCTCAAAAGAGGCACGGATCACTAGGAAACAACATGAACATATGGCATATTGATAAAAACAGATCAAGGACTTGGAGAAATTCTAAGTCCCTGAAATCAGCATTAACGAATGCACTACTTTGCAAGCTTGTGCTAGTCACCACACATATCACAAAAATACATGGTAAGCACCTCTGTAAAGATGGCATGGCATATAACAAAACACATGTAGAGCTCAGGAGCATATCATGCACACATTAATCATGGCAAAAATGGCAAATAGCTATTTGATGCAGCAGATCTAACAATTATCTCAATTAGCTATCTTCCAACAGCATTTCGGGCATCAAGATGAGCTCAAATGAAAATGATGCAATGAGATGAAATGATGTACTCTCTGAGAAGAATATTTTGATATGCTACACGCCCAAATCGGAGCTACGGAGAGAGAGTTATAGCACGATGAAAAATGCCAAAATTTCAGGGGAGTGAAGAGAGTCAACCCTCGCTAGAGTTTACTGTAGCTCGGATCTGGATCTGGGCGCACGCAGATCGAGGATCGCCGGGAAGCTTGCCGGAGTTTGCGCGGACGGCGGCCGGAGTTCGCGGAAAAGACGCCGGCGAGGTGGAGGGAGCTCGCCGGGGCGGCGTGGTGGCCGAACTTGGCGCGGCGCACGCCGGCGCGGGAGGAAGGCGGCGGGGATGATGGACGAGGTCGTCGGACGGTGAGGTGGCTCGCCGGAGTGTGGCTCCTGCCGGCGAGAGGAGGAGCGTCGGGCAGAGGAAGGCGGCGGCCGGGCGCCGCTGAGGAGGAAGACGGAGGCTCGCGAGGAGGGCGCCTCTGGCCCGGGCGGATCGCGGGGAGGGCCGGCTTTGGGCCGGCGGGCCTTTGCGGCGGCGGTGGGGACGGTACTGCCACGTGGCGCGCGGTGACAGGCTGGGCGTGGCGGCGCGGACGTGTCCGGTCCGATCCGGACGCGTCCGGCGGCGGGAGGAGGACGAACGCTAGGGTTAGGGTGGTTTGATCCGGGAATTTCGGGGGAGGTGCCTATTTATACATAGGAGGAGTTAGGAGAGTCCAAATGAGGTGCGGTTTTCAGCCACGTGATCGTGATCGAACGACCGAGATGATGGAGAGATCTTAGGTGGGTTTTGGGTCAAATTGGAAGGGTGTTGGGCTGCAACACACACGAGGCCTTCTCGGTCCCTCGGTTAACCGTTGGAGCATCAAACGAAGTCCAAATGGCACGAAACTTGACAGGCGGTCTACGGTAGTAAACCAAGGCCGCAAGACAAGTCTCGGTCCAATCCGGAAATGTTTAACTCCCACACACGAAAAGAGTTAGAAAGGACCGCCGGAGGAGATAGGAGCGCCGGAATGCAAAACGGACAACGGGGAAAATGCTCGGATGCATGAGATGAACACGTATGCAAATGCAATGCACATGATGACAGGATAAGAGATGCATGACAATGAGAACAACACACGGAGACAAAAACCCGAACCCGAGGAAATAAAATAACTTAGTGCCAGAAACGGCAAGAGTTGGAGTACATATAAGGTAAATTACATCCGGGGTGTTACATCCGTGGCTCTGGCTAGACCATTTTGAGCAGCACGAAGGTACGCGTCTCCCGAGTTAAAGGCATCCAATGCCTCTTGGGAGAAACAAGCGTCACGAAGAACAGTCCGGCGACGCCTGTGGTTCATGGCACTTTCCACCTCCGAATTGGTGGCGGACAGTTTATCCGCATCCTCTGTCGGAGGAGCGCCCGGCGCATGCCTCGTATTCTTTCCCGCATTCGAATCCGGCCTTGGAGCCTGGCTGGTGGACGCGCGATTGGTAGCCTCTCCGGGTATAGTCCGGCGAGCGCTCTTTTTCCTGAAAAGAATGCATGGGCTTTAATATGCCTCTGAGAATAATGTCTTGCAATAAAGACGGTGTGTCGTACCGCTACGCCAGTCTCTCAATCCGGACTGCGGGTCTTTTCAGCCTGCCTGGCCTCGCGGCCCCTTGTTGGCTAGTCGCCGCAGGCTCGGACTTCTGCCTCGAGGACCTCCCCTGCAAAACACGGCTGTTATACGATAATCAAAAAAACGCAAGGACAGATCCCCTTTTGAAGTGCTGGGACTTCGGTCTCAGTCACCTGTGAGGCTGGAAGTAGCCCAAGGTAATCGGCCATAATGACCACCAAAGAGTTGTCATTACTCGATTGGTAAAATACCCCATCGATCAGCTCCACAGATTTGTCCGGATCCTCCTGGGAGGCCGGGTCAAGGGACCGTCCAGGGTCCTCGGGTTGTGGAGGAGGGTTGTTGTTTATCTCCTTTACAGCCTGGCGCAGCTCCTACGATGAAAC
The DNA here is from genome assembly GCF_003073215.2 of Triticum urartu. Taxonomy (NCBI): domain Eukaryota; kingdom Viridiplantae; phylum Streptophyta; class Magnoliopsida; order Poales; family Poaceae; genus Triticum; species Triticum urartu. The sequence goes on from NC_053023.1 coordinate 540,368,782, forward strand.
CGCTAGACTGAATACTTAACTACGGGAATACGAAACGGATGGGCGAGAAAAAGTCTCCGCTTTCCCAGCTCAGAGGATTGAACATAGAAAATCCGCCCTACGGGTTGACACGAAGGAATTCCTCCTCTTCTCCCTTGTACAAAGTGGATAAGATCTTTATTAGATCAGCAGTCGATCCCGGCCCTTTGCGGCCGTGGCTGGTGGCGTCATCCTCCCCGTTGAAATCCCACATGGGGTGGCCTCTATATTGAAGCGGCTGCACCCCCCTCATAATACATATGGCCATGACCTCGATCATGGTCAATCCGGATCGAGCTAAAAAACTTATCCGGCTCATCAGGTAAAGAACGTCCCTGTCATCTTCCTCTAGGGAGCTCCATGGACGCCAGCTCCGGTGCTTCTTGAAAGGGGCATTGTCGAACTCAGGAAGGCCGATTCTAATAGGATCCGGGAGGGGGACTTCTTCTATATAAAACCATTCTGAAGGCCAGTCTTCGGACGCCTTCTTTGGGTTCCGGACAGGTATCTGGTCCCGGCAATACGCCACACTTCGGCTCCGCCCACTTGATATATTGACCCCTTCTGAGAATGGGGCACAAGGCAGAACAGCTTCCTCCACAGAGTGAAATGAGCCTCACAGCCCAAAAACAACTCGCAAAGGGCTACGAATCCCGCGATATGCAGCATGGAGGCAGGCATAAGGTCATGCAACTGGAGGCCGTAGAACTCCAGGAGCCCCCGGAGAAACAGACGAATTGGAAATCCTAGCCCTCTTACCAAATAAGGGACAAGGCATACCCGCTCTCCCTTGGAGGGATTGGGAAGTGACAGTGTCCTGGACTAGGGGGTACTCACCACGTCATCTCCCGATCTGTTAGATTGGGCCGAGGACCCCCATGGCCGTATACTCATGGCCAGTTCGGACAGCTGCCGCATACATGGAAGATTCCACAAGACTTGGTAATGAAGACAAGGACTCCTCCCCATCGGCGTATTCGGCTAGGACTCTTGTTATCCTAGGCCTCTGGTGCATTATATAAACCGAGGCCAGGCTAGTCGATAGATCATATACAACAATCATACCATAGGCTAGCTTCTAGGGTTTAGCCTCTACGATCTCGTGGTAGATCAACTCTTATAATACTCATATCATCAATATCAATCAAGCAGAACCTGGGTAAACATCATGTCCCCTGCCTCCTGTTACCATCGATCCTAGACCACAGTTCGGGACCCCCTACCCGAGATCTGCCGGTTTTGACACCGACATTGGTGCTTTCATTGAGAGTTCCGCTGTGTGATCGGCAAAAGGATTGATGGCTCGCCTGCAGATCAACTGCGACTTCAGCATCTTCGTCACCAGCTCGACTGGTCACCTTGGTTTGACCAAGAACTGCGCCCCGCGTTCGGATCACCATGTTCGGACGAGGGCCTTCATCAAACATCAACTCCGATCTCTATCAAGATCATGGAGGAATCATCCATGGAGCTCGGGGGCTCAACGTCAACATTGCCCTCAAGCGACCGTGTTGTTTTTCTGGGCAGCGAACTCGTATCTGCCGCCACCACCTCCTTGAGTATGGCTTTGACGATCGCTTTGGTGGAACTGTGCGGAATTGAGTCTACAACAACCTTGGAAAATTTCGTCGAGTTCCGATGGAGGAATCTCTGGCAATCCACGATATACCGAAGCCCTGTCAAATCTGGATGGGAATCTGGGTGAGTTTAGTGCGTGGTGTCCAGATTCTAGCTCGGACGTCCTTTGGAAGATCCTACCGTTGATCGGCTGCGGAATTCCTATATCTAGCACCTCTCAAAATTTCAGCTCGATCCGACCGTCCAAACTCCGGGAAACTTCCGATTAGTGCATCACTTTTCGGATCTGTTTTCTGCGTGAAAATGAATCCGACCCGAGTTCGTCTTTTTATGAATGGGATTTCGGACATCCATTTTGAAGAAAGTTTTGTATGGGGTATTGTGTTTTGTTCCCGAACACATCTCACTAACTTTAAGATCTTTTGAACATGATCTTCAACATCATGCCGGTGTCAAACCAGTCCGGCAATATTGCTCCACTGCTGCCGACCTGCGCTAGACACGTCGTCACTTTGTTGGCCGAGCTCAACTTCTTCGGATCATCATCTCGGCAAGCCGAACAAGAGTCCGGCATCGCGAAGGATAAATCATCACCAACATCGCTGCCCCACGGATTACACGGAGCGGGCATACCGGCATCGCCGCACGGTCGCTTCATCAAGCCGGCATCGATAACGTCACGACCTGCATCGGCAGGACCGCACTATTGCTTCTTCAAGCTGGTGTCCATCACGCCGACCTACTTCGACTCATCGGCTGACATCGAGGCTTCGACATCTCGGCTGGACCGGGGGCTTCGTCATCTCTTCATCAACCTACTCCGGACACTTCGGCGTCACTAGCCGACCAGCTCCGTCACGTTAGCTGGGCCGAGGGCTTTGCCTCGGCGAGCCAACCTTTGCCAGCATTGCCATGCCGTTGTTTTATCGCCCATCAGGCAATGGGTGTGCGGATCGAGTCCCAATTTTGGGAATCATCTTCCTTCGGATTGCTACAACAAATAAACCAGGTGCTATTAATCCCAGTATTTTTTGCTTGTTTGGGTTCATTTTTCCCAAGGAATTATTACTCTGGTTTGTCCATCATATGTACACAGGTCTATCAAATGGTGGCCGCATTAACGACAGTCGCATTGTGGTTCGGTCTGTTTCCGTATATAGTCCGGTGAACGCCGCATCCGAAGCTCGGACCGACCTGCTTTGCGACGCCTTTACCGCATCACGCCGACGCCCTGCATCGACATTGACTTCGGCGAAAATGATCCGGGAACTTCGGCGTCATTCTGCCGGTCTGCATTGACCGTGCTATGTCACCACTTCGGCATGTCGAGCTCTCCGCTCCGCCACCTCGGGACCGGCTTGGGGGATGGAACCTTGCCCCGCATCAAGCTCGGACCGCGTCATCAATACCGAACACATTAACCAGCTAAGTCGCTTTCATGCTCAAAGCTTTAATTTCTAACTTGTGTTCGGTTCAACCAAGCATTATACTTTTTTGGAAAAAAGTTGCTTGTAAAAAATTTCCTTGTCCAAACTTTATTTGTGACGCATAAATTCAAATACCCAATTCATTTGGGGGCTTCCTTCATGAAGCTTTTCCTCTTGCATATGATTATACTTGTACGGCTTCGTTCCTTGTTTGTGTGTTACGCCACAATATGCACCATATTGACTTAAGAGATTTGCAAGCTGGGTTGCCTCGCTCCTGTGTTTATCCCTACATTCCCGATTGTTCGGCTAGGGAATAAAGGGAGCACCTCTACGATTGTCACGATCAGGTCATCCGAGCCGGACCTCAGACTGGGTGAAACCGAAAGCTAGCGCTCTTATAGTTTTCAATGATGGTCGGCACACAACGGAACTCATGAGTACAAAAAATCTATTGCACAAGTCTCATAATAACAATGAGCACCGAAGAAAGGTATCGGTGGGGGTACTATTTTCTTCGAAGATGCTTCTTACACTTCGCAGTAATATAGCATAAGTTCCCTGAGCACGCTTTGTCTGTTACAGCCTTATGGCCTGATTGCCTGGTTATTGGAAACACCATCGATATTCTCGACAGATGGTGTACATAACACTTTTCGGTCCTTGACCGAAGAGGGAGAAGCCAACGGTCGATTAAGACGCGTTTAAAGTTCGGTTGAACATAGATATGATATAAGTACTTCGGTACATGCAATCATTCTTTTACCCAAGTCACTTGGGGGCTCTTAAATTTATATGAGCCGTTTTATGATAAGTGTTCTTCTTCTTAGTCGTTTCAAAGTTTTATTATTATTATTATCTATCACTCCTTTTTTCAACACGAGCGTGTGGTCACTAGCCGAGGAGCCTAATTTGTCTCTCAAAGGAGCTAGAGTTTAGTTTGCTAAACTGGCCTAATGAGAAGTACTCCGCCCTCGGGACAGGAGGTTGAAGCCGTAGGCTGACCCGCTTGAAGTCTTGAGATAGGATGTATCATGTTAAAGCACGACAGAAGCACTTCTTTTGCTAAGGCCAATTTTTGATTGGCACCGAACACTTGATCTTGTTCGGGCGTCAGATTTTTACTGACGTTTTTTGGTTTTCCTAGCTTATGGCACTTTTAAACTATTTGTGTGTTTTCAGCACAAGTCTCGCAGTGCAACGCCGGACACCATTAGAGATTCGGCAAAAACATTCTCGGATATTGCTATATATGCATCGGTTTCGAATTGTGTCTTCAGTCAATAGTTGGGTTGCCCGGCTCCTGCGCTTGCCTCCTATGTTCCGCTTTGTTCGGCTAGGTGTGCAAAGGGAGAACCACTGCGACTGTGCTTCCAGCTCACATGGTTAATCACCTCAGTGGAGAAAGCCGAAAACTGACTGTCACAATAAGCGTAAACTGGTCAGCGATCCGATGACGGTGTTAAATGACGGTCCATTCATAACAATGGCCGAAGTGTTTACGGCTTGACCTCGACTGTCGCCGAACACTACCGGGGGCTATTAACTGGCCTCCGAAACTAAATCCTCGATATTTTGCTCTTACATTGGAGCTGAGGTTTCATGATCATGCTTAGCATGACAACCCAAAGAAAGGAACCGATAGCGGGACTATTTTCTTTGGAAGACATTTCTTCTGTTAAACAGTAATATAACATATCTCTATGCGTACCTTTCTGTATAAAACCGTGTGGCCAGATTGCCTTGTTTGTCGTAAATCTTTGCCCTCATAAAGGCTTTATAAAGTAGGACAAACACTCCTCGGCTACTGGCCGAGGTGGTGGAAGCCGATGGTCGGTCAACAAAGTTTTGTACAATGCGGATCCGAGCATTAATGACGTAAAGTACTTGGATACATAGAGTCATTACACATAATTTGTGATTTTACTATGGATATTGATCCTTAATTCGGCCACCCGTGCCCGCATTAAGGCTCGGGGGCTACTGGGCTTCAGGCTTATTATTTACAAATATTAAAGGGGCACGTCGATCCCCTGATCTGGTGTTGCCACCCGACTAGTGTCTCGGGGGCTACTGCATTGCCTGTCCAATGCAGAAAATTTTATGTGCAATATAGTTTCCGAGGAGATTTTGATCCTCAGGTTGGTCGGTCGCACCCAACCTGAGTCTCGAGGACTGAGCGCGCCGCTTTTAGTGTCCTGAAGTATTCTGCCAAGCTAGGACTTGATCCTCAAGCTGATTTTGCAAATCAACCTGAGTCTCAGCGGCTATTGGGATCAGCGGTCTTACGTCATCCTTCAGGTGCATCTCGGGTTTTAAACCGATACACACCTTGAGGGCTACTGGCTATATATCTCGGCAGAGAATAAATTGCACCAATCAAAAATATTGACAAAAAATCGGCCCACAGTCGGGGTAGTGCACCACCTCGGAAGCAGTCCGGCATAAAGCTCGGGCGCTAGTGGCTGGCTACATAGAGGGCATTTCCAGCATTAAGCTCGGCTAAACTCCTTCAACTTTTTTGAACCAAGGTGATATGACACCTCGGATATATTCTGGCGTTGGAGCCCGGATACAGTCCGGCGTTGGAGCTCGGATACATTCCGGCGTTGGAGCTCAGAAAGCAGTCCAGCGTTGGTGCTCGGCTGCAAAAGATACCTCTAATGCAGTCCAGCGTTGGAGCTCGGACGCAAGAGGACACTGCATCTCGGGAACAACTTCAAACCCGAGGTGCGGCATAAAAATAACAAGGCATTGGTAAAGGCTGGAAACTTAAAGGGGCTCCTCGGATACCCGACGTGTAAACCCGTCGAATGCATTTCGGCGATCCTCAAGATCGAAGATAAAGAAGATTTGTTGAACCAGTTTTCAAGACCGACAACCGAAGATGAAGAATAGTTTGGAAGAATCGAGGAGCGTCCCTAAACTTGAAGACCGGTTCAGGGGGCTACTGACGGTGTCCTGGACTAGGGGGTACTCACCACGTCGTCTCCCGATCTGTTACATTGGGCCGAGGACCCCCATGGCCGTATACTCATGGGCCAGTTCGGACAGCTGCCGCATACATGGAAGATTCCACAAGACTTGGTGATCAAGACAAGGACTCATCCCCACCGGCTTATTCGGCTAGGACTCTTGTTATCCTAGGCCTCTGGTGCATTATATAAACCGAGGCCAGGCTAGTCGATAGATCATATACAACAATCATACCATAGGCTAGCTTCTAGGGTTTAGCCTCTATGATCTCATGGTAGATCAACTCTTGTAATACTCATATCATCAATATCAATCAAGCAGGACGTAGGGTTTTGCCTCCATCAAGAGGGCCCGAACCTGGGTAAACATCGTGTCCCCTGCCTCCTGTTACCATCGATCCTTGATGCATAGTTCGGGACCCCCTACCCAAGATCCGCCGGTTTTGACACCGACAGGAAGGCTCTCCACTTGCTCTCCGCCATTATAGGTGGCAAGCCTGGCTTGAACTGGTATCATGTACGCTGGGGGAAGAAATCCCTTGGTCTGAAGCATCACTAATTTGCTGTGTGGGACGGAACATCTCTCCCAATCTCCAGGCTTAGGGATAGGGGAGCGAGAGGAGGAGCTGCATCGACCGGCCATGATGGAATGGATCTCTGTCGAATGCGCTCCAATGAAGTCTCGCCAAGGGAGGATGGTGTGATTTGGATCTGAATCCTCGTCTTTTTAATAGGCACCTCATTCACACAGCTAGGGGGGTAAATGTAAAAACACCCTGGCTCTTCACATTCGCTCGACACGTGGAAAGTGGCCATTATTGGGCGTGGAAGCCAAGGAGTGCAACATTCACAAGAGGCCGGGCACTATTTCAACAGGTACACGGAATTTGGAGAGGAACCCGCCTTGCAATGCCGAAGACAATACTGCGCGCCGGACTCATCATCATTGAAGCTTGGTTCAGGGGCTACTGAGGGAGTCCTGGATTAGGGGGTCTCCGGACAGCCGGACTATATTCTTTGGCCGGACTGCTAGACTATGAAGATACAAGATTGAAGACTTCGTCTCGTGTCCGGATGGGACTCTACTTGGCATGGAAGACAAGCTAGGCAATACGGATATGGATATCTCCTCCTTTGTAACCGACCTTGTGTAACCCTAACCCTCTCCAGTGTCTATATAAACCGAAGGGTTTTAGTCCATAGGACAACAACCACAACATACAATCATACCATAGGCTAGCTTCTAGGGTTTAGCCTCTCCGATCTCGTGGTAGATCTACTCTTGTACTACTCATATCATCAATATTAATCAAGCAGGACGTAGGGTTTTACCTCCATCAAGAGGGCCCGAACCTGGGTAAAACATTGTGTCCCTTGCCTCCTGTTACCATTCGGCCTAGACGCACAGTTCGGGGCCCCCTACCCGAGATCCGCCGGTTTTGACACCGACAACATCCCTCCTTGACCTCACCAAAACAGCCCAAGGAATATATTCTAATTGAAACATAATATATCTCTAGTGACATATGTACATCAAAATTAGAGTGTTTTGTACCAAGTTTGCGAATAAGTATTATTCTAATTATGATTCGTTGCAACGGACATGAACATTGCTAGTATTTCCAACCATGCATTTGTTTTCCTAGTATTCCATAGTTTCGAGTTTTCCATCAACATATTAGTCACTCATGGTTGATATTTACTTTCAATCATGTACACATATGCACTATGTAACTAGCCTTGCTTATTGGCTTCCAAAGCTTAACTTTCACTCCTACTTACAATATGTAGAGTATTTAACAAAAAACTACCACTTTCAACCAGCCCTAGGAAGAATCTATTGTACAAAAAATAGCAAAAACATACCCAAAATTTCTTAATCCACGCGAAAAACTACCTGGTACTCCTACCGATTAAGTTCGTTTAAACCCATTTATGACAGGGTTGGCCCACACGTCCGTGCTGGCGAGGCATCTTAAACCAACACATTTTGTTTGACCGTTGACACGAGGGACCCACATCTGACCTTCTATCCTGTTATTCCCCCTCAAATCATTATTTTTCCTGAACATTACTTCAAACAGTACTGATGCGTGTTGGTCGGTGGCGCCGGTGATGAGCGAGTTGGCCACCGCTCCGTCAGACGGTCCGGACGCCGCGCTGGCCTCCGCACGGGTTGGCAGGCTGGCCCGAGCGTGACTCACGAGCGAGCAAGCCGACGCGCTGGCCTTCGCTCGAGCCAGATGGCTGGCCTTAGCGCGGCACGCGCGAGCAAGCCACCGCGCTACCGTGCCAATCTAGCTAGCAAACCTTGCAGACAAGCAGCTGGACGGAGCTATCTTGGCTAGCTAGCGGCCGCGAGCGCCGGACGGAGCTGGCATCCGGGCTGCCGCAACATGGGCTCCGCACCGCCAGCAGTTTTGACCTCGCCTTCTGCCGGCGGCGGTAGCAGCGTCCCATGGCCAAGGATGACAAGGTGGAAGGGCCGGAGGTAGGAGGTCACTCGAGGATTTTTGTTGGTAAGAGCATGTACAATGGTTGATAAGGTAGTCTTATCTTAAGTCTGCCACGTATGCAAGTGGTAGTAGTTTCTTGGCATTTTAGTGGTTTCTTGCATTATTAGAGCAAGTACAATAGAGCTGAGTCAGCGGGCTATACGAAATAAACTAGTATATTTCTGCTTAGTTGGAGGAAAGAGAAGAGGAGAGAGAAGGTAAGCAGGCTCTTCGTGAAGAGCCAGCTCTAGCACGTGCTCCTAGGCACTTTGTGAGAATGAGAAGTGGGCCACATAATAAAAAAGTAGTACAATCTTTTGATCTATTATTGTACATGTTGGCTATAAGATGGGTTGTAGATGACATGGCACTGGCTTATAGCCAGCAGCAGATGATAGGGGTTTCTTGTAAGGAACAATGTATGTACTACTAGCGATAAAAGGCGATTCTAGGTTGCGTTGTACTCCAACGAGTACTACTAGTGGTCGCGGGAGTGTATACCTCGTTTTGTGGGTTTGATCCCGGCTGAACGCACGGCGGCCTTTTTAAAAAAATAGTACTACTACACTTCGCTGCGAGCCAATATTTTACACGGGTAGTTTGAGTTTTGAAGTTAAACGGATGTGCGGCCCCACAATCTGGGTGCACTGGACAGCCTAGCCACGTGAACGGGTTTTCCTTCCCAGCATCCCGTGGCTCGCGTGCTCGCCCTAGCCGCACCTCGCTTACAGCTTCCTCATTAGCTAGTAGCATATTTAAACTAGTGCCTCCCAATTAAGCCCGAGGAGCCGGTAAAGCCTGGCGAGGCATTGGGAACTGTGCAATATGGCTCTGTACGTAAAGTGCTCTACTCCCTCCGTCTAGGTGTGTAAGTCACCTTACGAAAACCAAATAATCCCAAAACACTTAGGCACCATACATTAACTCCCTTCTCGTTTTTTGTTTTGTGGCATATCAACCAATAAGATATGTGGGTTGTGCATGCTTTCAATGACTTGAGACTACCAAACATAACATGCAGTGGTTAGTTCATTGCATGCAATGCTATTAATTAGCAAAAAGACATTAAGTTTTCTCATTTTCCTCCCCACCTTGGTCGCGATGCACAACGTAAGATGACTTACACACCTAGACGGAGGAAGTACTACTACTCTGTAGCTTGTGGCGTTGCACGCATGGACTTCACTCCATTATCGGCTCTACTATAAAAGAAATTCCTCTTGACGTGTTTTTTAAACGGAGGCAAAAGCTTTGCTTCATCTCATTCATAAAGAAGGAACTACTAACAAAGTTCGATGAGATACATTACACCTCCACAAATGGAAGCGAAAAGCCTAGTCTCGCTGTATCAAATAACTCAAATGTTCTGCCCCCGCAGTAACCATCGCTGATAAACAGGCTGCTAGTGTGTGCATGAGATGAGCGACTGAGTAGGCCAGCTACATGAGAGGAGCGGCATAATAGAGCACCGAGAGTACCCACTAGGCCACTACGCAAGTGTACTTCCCCTACATTGATAGTACAGCGATGGTTCTAGAGAACAGTAGTACCCTCCACTTCCAACTGTAGCTCCTTGGCCCTGAGATTCAAGAGTTCAAAACTGGTGCACTATACTAGACTAGACTAGAAGTACAGTACATCGCACTACTAGTTGAGAAAAGTAGTACTAGTACTGCTACAGTACGAGTACGTACTCCTCCGTCACATAATGTAAGACATTTTTTGACACTAGTTGGCGTGTACAAAAAATGGCAAAAACATACCCAAAATTTCTTAATCCACGCCAAAAACTACTACCTAGTGCCAAAAATTTCTTACTAGTGCTATTATTTACAGTATAATGCAATCCCATAACGTTCCATAATCCCTTTCTTTCAAAAAAATCTCTTCTGGAGAGAAGATTGCTATCTCCACGCGAGCTTCTCATAGGCCAGCGCCACCGCATGCAGTCATGTGAGAGAGAGGGACACATCCATGCAGCATGCAGAGAGAGGAGAATGCGGGCGGATAGCCAATGGGCTGCATGGGGCATTTATAGCTGCTAGCTCCTCCCATCCATGCGCCAGGAGTATTTCCATCCAGAAAGCATGCAGCGAGCCCCTGCCTTGGTATCCGGGTCTGCTCTTATGCACAGAGTAAAAAGAATTGGAGGGAGTACTAGGAGTAAATAATAGCCTCACCCCTTCGCTGACGAACGATCTACAGTTGGAAGGGACGAGGCCCTGCGGTTACTACGCTCTTATCTCCTCCTCGCCAGTTCCCCTCCCCCCGAAGAGAAGGCAGTTCGTCGCTGCTCCCATGGATTCGCCAGGAGGTTCTCCTCCTCGTCGGGGATGGGAGACCTTGGACGACGATCCTGTGGGAGAAATCGCACGCCGCTCCAACGTCCTCACCGCCGCAAGACTCGGTGCTTCCTGCACCAACTTTTTCAAGACGCTGCTTAAACATGCCATGCTTGTTGGTCTTCCATGCGTCCTCAAGGAGAAGGTTCTTCTATGGGACAATCCTTCGAGCAGTCCACTGCTCCCTGGCCATGGTTGCACATTGACTCCGCTAGAGTTGTCGACGTTGAGAGGTAGTCGGATTTTGTCCGATGAGCAGATCAGTAATGGAGTTTGATCATGTAGTACTTAGTTATTCCATTTCCATCCCGTAGTTTCTCCGCTGCCCACCGTCTTATATATAGGTCTGGGTCGGTGCCAACGAAGATTGGCTTGCATACCTCCGGCCGGATACCACCATCATTTTGCACAACATCCACAACAGTGCGGCCGTTCCGGTAGACCCCTTCTCCACCATTGGGATCGGCCTTCCGGACTAGCTGGGCTTGAATACGTATGATGATGCCTACATGAGATTGAATAATATAGCAATTGCGGACCCACCAACAAAGCGACGCGGCTACGACGATTACTATCTCATCGCGGTGTTCGACATAAGGATTGCCATCAATGCAAGAGGCAGTAACGGCTGAGGCTGGCGCATGTTGGCGGCGGCAGATTTGTACCCCTACACGTTCGAAGACGTCGTGCGCCATCCAGGCGGCATCTTCGCGGTGACAAGCCAGGGGAATTGTTTCATTTGGTTGCCATCCTACAGTACGGGAGATTACAAACGGAATGCACAAACCATCATTTGCATCCCTAACGGTACTCCATTATTTTGCAGGGACCAGTCATCCCCCGATCAAAATAAGATCACCGATCCTGGATATGCATTTGCATCCGCAATTCGGTCTAACCTGGAACCTTGTAGCTAACTTTGGCATACTGGGATCAACTATCTTAGCAGTCGTTACCCATGGTACCACTGATGTGCAACATGGTCACACAATCTACCATGATCGGACCGTCACCATCTACCCAGGTATTCCATTTTTTAACCCTCTCGCCTTCTCTTTCATTGTTGTACTAGTAGTATACTTTGTAGTACTAGTAGGAGTACTTTTTACCTTGGAGGACGCGTATAGCTAGCTAGGCCCTTGAAGACTTGAACCCACTAGCTGCCACCATTTTTGTTTTTCCATGTCTTACTATCTCGTCCAGGTAGCCAAGAGTGACTATATATAATAAGCCGGTTATTTTACTTCCTCTATACCGGAGTAGTACTATTTGCTGCACAGTATTACTGACCGCCATATTTGAGCACAACATTATTATGCATGGACCTTGACTATGTATGTCACCATGTGTCCAGATCTGGGATGCCGCGTGTACCAGATGAACGGCGCCGAGTTCGACCCCCGTGATGCTATGTGGGTGCCGAGGAACACTCCTGGAGAGTACTCGCTTTTCATCGGGGACAGCTACCCCATTGTGAAGCGGATGCCACCTTCCGTGCACGACACGGAAGGCCTGTCGTTCATGAAGCATGGTTGTGTCTTCAGTGCGCACCGCCGGATGAACGACATGCTGGGACACGCTATCCCTGATTTATGCCGCTTCAGCTTGGATGAGTCTCCATCGTGTGGAACCACACTAGAAAGCTGCGACAATGATTCCCGTTGCCCACCGCTATGGATCGTGCCATCCATGATGAACACCTGGGACTGGAACCTGGAGGAGGACATGTAGCCCATCTATAACGTGTAAGTGGAGTACGGTAATTGTGAACGGTAGCGCTGTGAATATATGTAGACTAGTCGTGCACAAATTTATCACATGAATTGGAGATGAACTTGTGTGGCATACTGGCATTTGTCCTTTAGAATTTATTACTAGTAAATGTGTTATGTGTACGTGCAACTTGTGTAGTTGTTGCACGGGCTGCAACACGCTCTTTGAGAAAAAAAGGTGGCACAGCTTTGGATATACGTGACGTGGTGGCATCATACAGTAGCATCATTCGCCATAGTTATAGTACACTCCTACTAGGACGACAACTCCTATAAAACCTTGCGCTTGTCTCTTTGCCTCTTCGGGAGGTTCAACAGTTCGTACTCGTGTGAACCTTGCACTTGGCTCTTCGCCTCTTCGGAAGGTCCAACAATGATGATACTACAGTACAATATGCTTCTGGCAATCTGACACGGATTGAACTGTTGCACGTCCATCGCGAGGGCGAGGGCGAGGGAGAGGGAGAGGGATAGGGAGAGGGCGCTGTAGTCAAAACCCTCTCATCGTCCTGCGAACCACCGCGCGCGTGGGCGAGGGAGAGGCGAGCTTCTCCTCGTTCGGTGAGTTGACAGAACACATCAAAGCAGTACTAGTACTAGTAGTAGTAGTCCATACCGCGTCCTTGCCGATTAATATGGCTTAATTTGAAACGAGAAAAATACACTGGCGGTCAACGTATGTAACAATACACTCTTTACGGTCACTATATATAGTTTTGCGGCGATTATATGATCACTAGCTCATCGTAGAGCACCATATTGCACCCTACTGACCGGCCACATAGTCGACGTGGCACTTTGTTGACTGGTTAAATTGTCACCTGGTTTCTGGGTCCCACCTATCAGTTGGTAGAGCAAAGAAATCAGTTAAACAAAACTTTACACAGGCGCGACACGAGTCCAACCCTTGCGCGCGAACCGCCCTGGCTGTGTATGTGAGTGCATGCACGTGTCCTCCCTCGGTCTTCCAACAAAGAGTGTACATCGGCTATAAAACAAAGAGTGTAGTACATGATGTACATCTACACTTCCAATGCATTTAGCCTTTAATCTAAATCGATATTGATTGACTAATGCACCAACTTGTGTTGTAGGTATAGGCTACATGTCTATCCTTAATTACAGCATGCAACGGCCTTCATTTAATCTTCTTATCTCAATGGTCGCATGCACACATAAGTCTGCTACTTTTGGGCGTTAATTATGCCCTGGTCAATGTGTAAATCTCTAAATGTACAGTCTTTCACGGACGTAGGGAGTAGGTTGAGCACTTGAGCATGAGCGTGTGTGTTGCGTCGTGTGCTGTGTGCCGCATGGGTGCATGAGTGTTGTGTGCGTCCATGTGTGCGTGTGAGTTATGCATGTTGCATGCATGCATGGGGCTTACTCCCTCCCATTGACATGTTCATATTTGAAGCTTCCTCTGTTCCCTCCATATGGTGATACTCCCTCTGTTCCCAAATAGTACGGAGTACAAGCCTCCCTCTGTTCCCGAATACGGAGTATTTGTCTTTCTACAGATTTCAACAAGTGACTAGGTACGGAGCAAAATGAGTGAAGTGAGCGTAGAGGCATAGGGATACTGTAGAAAGGAAGTCCTCGCGATCCATTATTCCCCATCTCGGTGAGAGAGAACTATTCAACTAGTCTTCGCAGTGAAGTGACAATACACGCTACAGCAGATGGGACACGTAATTAATAAGTTGAACCAGCGTGTTGGTGTTACTAAATCAGCCTTACCCAGTACTGCCATCTCTTCTTCTTCATCCTCTCTTCTTCTTCCTCCTCTCTTCCCCATCGTCGGCCGCACACCATTTACTCCCACTCACTGCTTGCCCGCCCGCGCCATCTTCCTTGGTAGCTGCTCGCGTACCATATCCCCCCGCTCAATGCTCGGCCACACGAGGAGAAGCTTCTTCGCTCGCTTGCCCTAATCCAGTTCCCCGCTGGCTCGCAGACACCAAAAACCCCAATGGCAGAACCGACTGACACGCAGAGCCGCGGTTGGAATTCCCTCCCCGATGTTCTCTTGGAGCAGATCTGTAGTCGTATGGACCTACTTAGCACCGTCCGTCTGGCCGCATGCTCGGTGTCTTTGTACCATCTACTCGTCTGCAACCGGCTGGCTCTTTTCAAGACACCCTGCTTGCTGATGCCCGATCCTCGCAGGTGGCCCAGACACCGACTTGACGATCCTACGGAGGTTGTCGTGGTGCCCCTCGACGTGCTACCACTACCCGCCCACCTGTCCTTCATGCGCGGCCACTACTGGGCGGGCATGAGGGCCAACTAGATCGTCCTCATCCACCACACCGGTAGTCCGTGGCGTCTCGTGGATATCTACACCCATCGAGAGATCACCCTTCCATCATTGGATACCGCCGCCATTGAGCCCCGCGGCCCGCCGGACACTCCTGCCTACTACGCACGAGACGCGTCAAGCTTTTGGCTCGACCTCTGTTTGCAGAAAGTTGTAATCTGCGAATTGCCCACACCATCAGAAGACTACATGGATTACAAGCTCATTGCCTTGTTCAACATGGGATTAGTCTATCTGGAATCCGGTCGCCATACATGGTTATGGCTCACCATCAATCCTGTTGAGGCAACATTTCTGTCTGATGCTATAGTGCATGATGGCATCATTTACGCGGTCGACGCACGGATTGGCTACCTATACTGGTGGAATCTATCATCGTGTAATTGTTCTATCTCATCTCATCTTTACCTTATGAATACGACTGCCTGTTCATTTGTTACAAATTTAGAATGCATAGCATGTCTATAACCACATCATTGCTATATGTTCCTCTCATTTCCTAGATTTTTATGACCACACACGTTATTGTTAGAGTTGATATGAAAACAATTGGCATCTAATGATTGTTAGAATACATATTATGAGCATAACATCATGATTGCTATATGTTACTCTCGTTTACAAGATTTTTATAACAACGCACGTTATTGCTTAGAGTTGATATGAGAACAGTAGTAGTAAGCGCTATGGTAGAATATGAGTAGGCGCTGTCATAGTTGTTTTCCTCTCATTGTTACATGATGTTTAAACCATGACATATTGCTAGAATATGAAAGCCATTGGCTTGTTTTTTTAACTTGGGGTATGATTATGACCACGGCATTGCAATTCTCTGTCTATGATATGTGTCACTGTTATAATAATCTTAATTCCACACATACTCTGAACATGATTGTTTATTTTTGTCCTTTTGGTCTCCAATTTGAATTGTTGCAGCAGGCGCAAATGCGCTGGCCTTCATGATTCTAGGACCTGGAATCATACCAGCCGATGGCTGGTGGTTTATCGCTCGTTCAGCTGACGGCGGTCATTTGATGCTCATTTGCACGTACCAAATTGACCAAACCATTACATCAAACCACATGCAGTACAATGCGTGGGGCGTTCGTGACATTGATGGCTATGGCTGCTTCGTATTCGAGAAAGATCCCAGCTCCGTTGGGCCAGGCGTATTCAACTGGAGGCGGGTTTACAGCCTCGGCAACCACTCCTTGTTCCTCGGGCTCAATTATCCGATCATCCAACCAATCATCGATCATATCACCGGCGATGATTACTGTGCTATGCAACTTCCAATCGCGAGGGGGGCTGTGTTTACACATCATACCATGGGTTTCATGAATCACCATATCCAGAGATTCGTCGACACAGCTTGTTGCCAGATAATCTTCAGTGTGTGAAAGGCATCAAGCTTCCATGCGATGGATGGCTTTTGCAAACCCGACATGCGGCGATGTGGTTCATGCCAACAGCAAATATGCACAACTTGATTCGTGCTGATATCTAGACTGAGCCATGTATTCTGCTGCTGTAGCACGACCCTCTTTTGTTGGATATTATGTACTGTTGTTAGTTTGAAGCACTCCTCTGGTTTGAAGGATAGATACCTTCCTGGGATCAAGTGCATCCTAACTCACCTGCGTATGATGTACTGATAATGATGATAGAGATGCTGTGCAGAAGCCATATATATCAGTTAGGCTTCAAGTGCATACTTGTTAGTTAAACCTATGTATAAATTGTGACACTAAATACGACTAGTAAGTACTCCAGTATAGTAGCAGTACTAGTATACGTCGGTCAAATTATTCATCATGTACACACATTAAATTAACATGACAACACGCTACGCGTGAGGTGACACAAGAATCCCGGCGGCGTGTTCGGGTATTCTGGACTTCAGATTTGGAGTACCACTTATCTGTCGAAATCTTTCATCATTCACTTAAAACAGTCGATTGATCATACATTGAGTACCATATAACTAGAATTACTGATGCAAGTCGAAGAAGGATTTGCCAGTGCTGCCGGCTGGCGTCAAATTTGATCCCATGGATCAGGAGCTGATCGAGCACCTTGAGGCCAAAGTGAGTGCTGACAGCGCGAGATTTCAGTCTCTCATTGATTTGTTCATACCAACCATCGACAGCGAGCATGGCATATGCTACACCCAACCTGAGAAACTTCCAGGTAAGACACCGATCAGCCGTCTACTTGCACAAACATATTCCTTTGTTTATAGCTCTATTTTTCTTTTTAGACGCAGACCTGGTGAAGCAATTACAATTTGACAGTTAATAAAAAGTGAAACAAGTGACTGCAACATGCCAAAGATGTTATGAAAATGCCAACTAGGTACACTAAAACCTGTATTCCACAATACTGCAGGTATCACACTGAGTGGCCTAAGTAAGCATTTCTTCCAGCGCAATTTCAGGGCGTTCAAAAGGGGCACGTGGACGCGTCGCAAGATACAGTCGGAGTGCGGCATGCACGCGATGTGGTACAAGACCGACAATACCTTGCCGGTGATGGTCAACGGCCGGCAGACGGGCAGCAAAAAGGTTCTGATGCTGCACACCAACAAGAACTTCGACTAGCAGAGGACCAACTGGGTGATGCACCAGTACCACCTCGGGGACCTGGAGCAAGAGAAGGAGCGGGAGCTAGTCCTCTGCAAGATTTTCTACCAGACGAACACTAGGGCCAGGAGTAAAAAGATTATAAGTTAGTTTGGTATTGGTAGTTGTACTACCTTGTCATCCGCAAGTTGGTATTGTTGTTAACGATCTTTTGGTATGAACTTGCATTTGCTTCCAACCATCATGCCGAGGGTCGACGTGGATATAAAGCTGAATCATTTGTTTCGAAACGAATTTTCAGGCACCTGATTTTTATTTGATGGGTAGCATAAGCATCCGCCGTTCGAATTCCTAGTTCTCCAATTTTTTGAAACAAGTGCATGCACTTATTATCACGATAAAAAAACAATATCCGTGCTGCATCCCAGTTATCAATTTGTACTTGCAGAATTCTCTCATTTATTGAGCACGTATATTGTTTTTTCAGGTCGAGCAAGTTTCAACTGGGCTATAGACTGCCCAGGGTTGGTTTTGTTTTTAACAGGCCCAGCCCATGACGACAACGGGGCACAAAGATCCAGCAGGTATCTACTGGCCTCTGGCCCGCCAGTGTTAGTTATATTTTGCCTTACAACATCCGCAGGCAGTTTTTTTTACTAAATCAAACACATAGCCCAGTTCTATTATCCTCTTGAACCGCATGTCCTACATCCGTTCTCTAATCTCTACCTATAGTTTTACTAGTTCATATACATGTATCATTATATTGAAAACACATAAAATTCCCTTTTCATATTTACATCCTTATTTTTGTTGTTTTTTCCCACCCAGCGCTAAGTTTTTTACCACTGGTTTTCCCTTAAACCAACTCAATTGTGCCACGTCTTATTTGCTTACAAAAACAAAACGATTTTTTTGGCAAATCAATAAGTTCTTAAAAAATGTTTATCATTTCGGGATTACAACAGTTCGGACTCCACTGAAATATGCAAAATAAGATTGAAATTTTTGACTGTGGTCCTGGGCAGAAAATGGGTTGTAATAAATTACTTAAGAATTAGCAAATGGGCTGCAAATTATGAAAAATAGCAAATGGGCTTTATGTTGTCTGCCACAGATTTGGAGGCTGACTTGTGGGCCTACTAAGTTCATGCGTACACAAGGTTTCTCAAAAGAGAAACTTAGTCAACAATCGACTCTACCAGCGTCAGACTGTTAGATGTCAATCTAACGGCAATCGTGCTTCTTCAGTCTTTGATCTTCCTGCCCTAGCCGCCCAAACCAGCGCCGTCGGAACCGCCTGCTCCGGCCTCCCGTGGCCGGCAGTGCTACCGGGCAGGCCTCACGGCCCCATCATACTCGCATCCCTGGCCTGTCTATCCCTCTACTTACCCACACCTCCTGTTATTTTCCGGCGACAGCAGCCGAACCAGTCAACCCTCGTACTCTCCACCGCGTGGGCAGCCACTGCTGTGTCTTCCCCGGCTCCGTGTAGTTCCCTTCGTAGGCCTCGCCATCGTCCACCGCCCTGGTGCTCTCAGCGCGGCGTGGTCAACAATGTCCATCCAACGGCCGTAGTGCTTCTTCTGTTGGAAATATGCCCTAGAGGCAATAATAAAATGGTTATTATTATATTTCTTTGTTCATGATAATTGTCTATTGTTCATGCTATAATTGTGTTATCCGGAAATCGTAATACATGTGTGAATACATAGACCACAACACGTCCCTAGTGAGCCTCTAGTTGACTAGCTCGTTGATCAAAAGATAGTCATGGTTTCCTGACTATGGACATTGGATGTCATTGATACCGGGATCACATCATTAGGAGAGTGATGTGATGGACAAGACCCAATCCTAAGCATACCTCAAAGATCGTGTAGTTCGTTTGTTGTAGCTTTTCTGAATGTCAAGTATCATTTCCTTAGACCATGAGATTGTGCAACTCCCGGATACCGTAGGAGTGCTTTGGGTGTGCCAAACGTCACAACGTAACTGGGTGACTATAAAGGTACACTACAGGTATCTCCGAAAGTGTCTGTTGGGTTGGCACGAATCGAGACTGGGATTTGTCACTCCGTATGACGGAGAGGTATCTCTGGGCCCACTCGGTAATGCATCATCATAATGAGCTCAATGTGACCAAGTGGTTGATCACGGGATCATGCATTACGGTATGAGTAAAGTGACTTGCCGGTAACGAGATTGAACGAGGTATTGGGATACCGACGATCGAGTCTCGGGCAAGTAACGTACCGATTGACAAAGGGAATTGTATACGGATTGATTGAATCCTTGACATCGTGGTTCATCCGATGAGATCATTGAGGAGCATGTGGGAGCCAACATGGGTATCCAGATCCCACTGTTGGTTATTGACTAGAGAGTCGTCTCGGTCATGTCTGCGTGTCTCCCGAACCCGTAGGGTCTACACACTTAAGGTTCGGTGACGCTAGGGTTTTTGAGATATTAGTATACGGTAACCCAAAAGTTGTTCGGAGTCCCGAATGAGATCCTGGACGTCACGAGGAGTTCTGGAATGGTCCGGAGGTGAAGATTTATATATAGGAAGTCAAGTTTCGTCCATCGGGAAGTTTTTCGGGGTAATCGGTAATACCGGGACCACCGGAAGGGTCCCGGGGGTCCACCGGGTGGGGCCACCTATCCCGGAGGGCCCCATGGGCTGAAGTGGGAGGGGAACCAGCCCCTAGTGGGCTGGTGCACCCCCCCATGGGCCTCCCCCTGCGCCTAGGGTTGGAAACCCTAGGGGTGGGGGCGCCCCACTTGCCTTGGGGGGCAAGCCAACCCCTTGCCCCCCCCTTGGAGATGGCATCTCCTAGGGCCGGCGCCCCCCTAGGGGTCCTATAAATAGTGGGGGGAGGGAGGGCAGCCGCACCCTAGCCCCTGGCCTCTCCCTCTCCCTCCCGTGACACTCCTCCATCTCCCTGTGCTTGGCGAAGCCCTGCCGAGATCACCGTTGCTTCCACCACCACGCCGTCGTGCTGCTGGATCTTCATCAACCTCTCCTTTCCCTTGCTGGATCAAGTTGGAGGATACGTCTTCCCAACTGTACGTGTGTTGAACGCGGAGGTCCCGTCCGTTCGGTGCTAGGTCATCGGTGATTTGGATCACGACGAGTACGACTCCA
Source organism: Triticum urartu (assembly GCF_003073215.2). NCBI lineage: Eukaryota > Viridiplantae > Streptophyta > Magnoliopsida > Poales > Poaceae > Triticum > Triticum urartu. Next base: position 540,389,439 of record NC_053023.1, read on the forward strand.
TCAACCCCGTTCTCTTGAACGCTTCCGCGCGCGATCTACAAGGGTATGTAGATGCACTCCTTTCTCCCTCGTTGCTAGATGAATCCATAGATTGATCTTGGTGATGCGTAGAAAATTTTAAAATTCTGCTACGTTCCCCAACAGTGGCATCATGAGCTAGGTCTATGCGTAGTTTCTATGCACGAGTATAACACAAAGCAGTTGTGGGCGTGGATATTGTCAATTTGCTTGCCGTTACTAGTCTTATCTTGATTCGGCGGCATCGTGGGATGAAGCGGCCCGGACCGACCTTACACGTACGCTTACGTGAGACTGGTTCCACCGATTGACATGCACTAGTTGCATAAGGTGGCTGGAGGGTGTCTGTCTCTCCCACTTTAGTCGGATCGGATTCGATGAAAAGGGTCCTTAGGAAGGGTAAATAGAAATTGGCATATCACGTTGTGGTTTTGGCGTAGGTAAGAAACGTTCTTGCTAGAAACCTATAGCAGCCACGTAAAAACTTGCAACAACAATTAGAGGACGTCTAACTTGTTTTTGCAACATGTGCCGTGTGATGTGATATGGCCAAGAGGATGTGATGAATGATATATGTGATGTATGAGATTGATCATGTTCTTGTAATAGGAATCACGACTTGCATGTCGATGAGTATGACAACCGGCAGGAGCCATAGGAGTTGTCTTTATTTATTTATGACCTGCGTGTCAACATAAACGTCATGTAATTACTTTACTTTATTGCTAAAGTGTTAGCCATAGTAGTAGAAGTAATAGATGACGAGACAACTTCAAGAAGACACGATGATGGAGATCATGATGATGGAGATCATGGTGTCATGCCGGTGACAACGATGATCATGAAGCCCCGAAGATGGGGATCAAAAGGAGCAAATGATATTGGCCGTATCATGTCACTATTTGATTGCATGTGCTATTTATCATGTTTTATATCTTATTTGCTTAGAATGATGGTAGCTCAAATAAGATGATCCCTCGTAATAATTTCAAGAAAGTGTTCCCCCTAACTGTGCACCATTGCGAAGGTTCGTTGTTTTGAAGCACCACGTGATGATCGGGTGTGATAGATTCTAACGTTCGAATACAACGGGTGTAAGCCAGATTTACACACGCAATACACTAGGTTGACTTGACAAGCCTAGCATGTAGAGACATGGCCTCGGAACACGGAAGACCGAAAGGTCGAGCATGAGTCGTATAGAAGATACGATCAACATGAAGATGTTCACTGATGTTGGCTAGTCCGCCTCACGTGATGATTGGACACGGCCTAGTTAACTCGGATCATGTTTCACTTAGATAACTAGAGGGATGTCTATCTGAGTGGGAGTTCATTGAATAATTTGATTAGATGAACTTAATTATCATGAAATTAGTCTAAAAATCTTTACACTATGTCTTATAGATCAAATGGCCCACATTGTCCTCAACTTCAACACGTTCCTAGAGAAAACCAAGCTGAAAGACGATGGCAGCAACTATATGGACTGGGTCCGGAACCTGAGGATCATCCTCATAGCTGCCAAGAAAGATTATGTCCTAGAAGCACCGCTAGGTGACGCACCCATCCCAGAGAACCAAGATGTTATGAACGCTTGGCAGTCACGTGCTGATGATTACTCCCTCGTTCAGTGCGGCATGCTTTACAGCTTAGAACTGGGGCTCGAAAAGCGTTTTGAAAGACACGGAGCATATGAGATGTTCGAAGAGCTGAAAATGGTTTTCCAAGCTCATGCCCGGGTCGAGAGATATGAAGTCTCCGACAAGTTCTTCAGCTGTAAGATGGAGGAAAATAGTTCTGTCAGTGAGCACATACTCAAAATGTCTGGGTTGCATAACCGCTTGACTCAGCTGGGAGTTAATCTCCTGGATGACGCAGTCATTGACAGAATCCTTCAGTCACTTCCACCGAGCTACAAGAGCTTTGTGATGAACTTCAATATGCAGGGGATGGAAGAGACCATTCCTGAGGTATATTCAATGCTAAAATCAGCAGAGGTGGAAATCAAAAAGGAACATCAAGTGTTGATGGTGAATAAAACCACTAAGTTCAAGAAAGGCAAGGGTAAGAAGAACTTCAAGAAGGATAGCAAGGGAGTTGCCGTGCCCGGTAAGCAAGCTGTCGGGAAGAAGACAAAGAATGGACCCAAGCCCGAGACTGGGTGTTTTTATTGCAAGGGAAGTGGTCACTGGAAGCGGAACTGCCCCAAATACTTAGCGGACAAGAAGGCCGGCAACACTAAAGGTATATGTGATATACATGTAATTGATGTGTACCTTACCAGTACTCGTAGTAGCTCCTGGGTATTTGATACCGGTGCGGTTTCTCACATTTGTAACTCAAAGCAGGAGCTGCGGAATAAGCGAATACTGGCGAAGGACGAGGTGACGATGCACGTCGGGAATGGTTCCAAGGTCGATGTGATCGCCGTCAGCACGCTGCTCTACATTTACCTACGGGGTTAGTTTTAAACCTCAATAATTGTTATTTAGTGCCAGCTTTGAGCATGAACATTGTATCAGGATCTCGTTTAATTCGAGATGGCTACTCATTTAAATCCGAGAATAATGGTTGTTCTATTTATATGAGAGATATGTTTTATGGTCATGCTCCGTTGGTGAATGGTTTATTCTTAATGAATCTCGAGCGTAATGTAACACATATTCATAGTGTGAATACCAAAAGATGTAAGGTTGATAATGATAGTCCCACATACTTGTGGCACTGCCGCCTTGGTCACATAGGTGTCAAACGCATGAAGAAGCTCCATGCAGATGGACTTTTGGAGTCTCTTGATTACGAATCATTTGACACGTGCGAACCATGCCTCATGGGTAAAATGACCAAGACTCCGTTCTTAGGAACAATGGAGCGAGCAACCAACTTATTGGAAATCATACATACTGATGTGTGCGGTCCAATGAGTGTTGAGGCTCACGGTGGCTATCATTATGTTCTCACCCTCACTGATGACTTGAGTAGATATGGGTATGTCTACTTAATGAAACACAAGTCTGAGACCTTTGAAAAGTTCAAGGAATTTCAGAGCGAGGTTGAGAATCAACGTGACACGAAAATCAAGTTCCTGCGATCAGATCGTGGGGGAGAATACTTGAGTCACGAATTTGGCACACACTTAAGAAAATGTGGAATAGTTTCACAACTCACGCCGCCTGGAACACCTCAGCGTAATGGTGTGTCCGAACGTCGTAATCGCACTCTATTGGATATGGTGTGATCTATGATGTCTCTTACCGATCTACCGCTGTCATTTTGGGGCTATGCTTTAGAGACTGCCGCATTCACTTTAAATAGGGCTCCGTCGAAATCCGTTGAGACGACACCGTATGAATTATGGTTTGGGAAGAAACCTAAGCTGTCGTTTCCAAAAGTTTGGGGATGCGATGCTTATGTCAAGAAACTTCAACCTGAAAAGCTCGAACCCAAATCGGAAAAATGCGTCTTCATAGGATACCCTAAAGAAACTATTGGGTATACCTTCTACCTCAGATCCGAAGGCAAGATCTTTGTTGCCAAGAATGGGTCCTTTCTAGAGAAAGAGTTTCTCTCGAAAGAAATAAGTGGGAGGAAAGTAGAACTTGATGAAGTATTACCTCTTGAACCGGTAAGTGGTGCAGCTCAAGAAAATGTTCCTGAGGTGCCTGCACGGACTAGAGAGGAAGTTAATGATGATGATCATGAAACTTCAGATCAAGTTGCTACTGAACTTCGTAGGTCCACGAGGACACGTTCCGCACCAGAGTGGTACGGCAACCCTGTCTTGGAAATCATGTTGTTAGACAACGGTGAACCTTCAAACTATGAAGAAGCGATGGCGGGCCCGGATTCCGACAAATGGTTGGAAGCCATGAAATCCGAGATAGGGTCCATGTATGAAAACGAAGTATGGACTTTGACTGACTTGCTTGATGATCGGCGAGCCATAGAAAATAAATGGATCTTTAAGAAGAAGACAGACGCGGATGGTAACGTAACCATCTATAAAGCTTGGCTTGTCGCTAAGGGTTATCGACAAGTTCAAGGGGTTGACTACGATGAGACTTTCTCACCCGTAGCGAAGCTGAAGTCCGTCTGAATCATGTTAGCAATTGCCACATTCTATGATTATGAGATATGGCAAATGGAAGTCAAAACGGCATTCCTTAATGGTTTCCTTAAGGAAGAATTGTATATGATGCAGCCAGAAGGTTTTGTCGATCCTAAGAATGCTAACAAGGTGTGCAAGCTCCAACGCTCGATTTATGGGCTGGTGCAAGCATCTCGGAGTTGGAACATTCGTTTTGATGAGATGATCAAAGCGTTTGGGTTTACGCAGACTTATGGAGAAGCCTGCATTTACAAGAAAGTGAGTGGGAGCTCTGTAGCATTTCTCATATTGTATGTGGATGACATACTGTTGATGGGAAATGATATAGAATTCTTGGAAAGCATAAAGGCCTACTTGAACAAGTGTTTTTCAATGAAGGATCTTGGAGAAGCTGCTTATATATTAGGCATCAAGATCTATAGAGATAGATCGAGACGCCTCATTGGTCTTTCACAGAGTACGTACCTTGACAAGATATTGAAGAAGTTCAAAATGGATCAGTCAAAGAAGGGGTTCTTGCCTGTATTGCAAGGTACGAGATTGAGCATGGCTCAATGCTCGACCACGGCAGAAGATAGAGAAAAGATGAGTGTCGTCCCCTATGCCTCGGCCATAGGGTCTATCATGTATGCTATGCTGTGTACCAGACCTAATGTAAACCTTGCCGTAAGTTTGGTAGGAAGGTACCAAAGTAATCCCGGCATGGAACACTGGACAGCGGTCAAGAATATCCTGAAGTACCTGAAGAGGACTAAGGATATGTTTCTCGTTTATGGAGGTGACGAAGAGCTCGTCGTAAAGGGTTACGTCGATGCTAGCTTCGACACAGATCTGGATGACTCCAAGTCACAAACCGGATACGTGTATATTTTTAATGGTGAGGCAGTAAGCTGGTGCAGTTGCAAGCAAAGCGTTGTGGCAGGATCTACATGTGAAGCGGAGTACATGGCAGCCTCGAAGGCAGCACAAGAGGCGGTCTGGGTGAAGGAGTTCATTACCGACCTAGGAGTCATACCCAATGCGTCGGGCCCGATGACTCTCTTCTGTCACAACACTGGAGCTATTGCCCTTGCCAAGGAGCCCAGGTTTCACAGGAAGACCAGGCATATCAAGCGTCGCTTCAACTCCATTCGTGAAAGTGTTCAAAATGGAGACATAGAGATTTGTAAAGTACATACGAACCTGAATGTGGCAGATCCGTTGACTAAACCTCTGAAAGTGCGTTATATCGACTAGAGGGGGGTGAATAGGCGATTTTTATGAAATTCTTCACTGAGGAAATTTCCGGTGAGGAAATTCCTTAGCGAAGAACTACTAGCAGCGGAATAAGTACTCAAAAGTAAACACAACAGAATACAAGCCTAGTCATCATGATGAAATGAAGACAGGCACAGAGTACAGGAAGTGTAATCACAGGATAACACAGGACGAAGACAAACAGACTGAAGAAATTGAACTGAGGACGAAGAACACGATGAACTGGAGTGAGGAGATGTGAAGTTCGTCTGTGCAGATCTTCCATTCCCTAACTTGGCGGAGGAAGACGGCTACGGCGGCAGCGGAGTGAAGATGTCCGCGGTCGGCCGGTCGGCGCGAGTACGTCGGCGACGAGGTCGAGGCAGTGAAGCTCTTCCTCGCGGTGATGAAGTAGCGGCGGCTCTGGTTTGAGAAGCTCGAGCTGGAGAGAGAGGTCAAGCGGAGTAAAAGAAGTGAGGAAGGGAAGAGGGGTATTTATAGCCACGGTGAAAAACTGCTCGCCCGAAGAAATTGTACGAACGTGCCCCTGACCCTTCTCATTCGCATGACATGTGTCACCCACGCCAGTGAGAGGTGGAGATCGTGTGTAGATCGTGGGTGAGTGGATAAGTGTATCGTGGGATGCGGAACGGTTTGAGCGGCAAAGCCGAAAATTTTAGATAAGATAGATGTTTTAAAGTTCTGTTCGCAATTTTCAGCTGACAAGGACACAGTGAAGATTTTGAACGAGTTTCAAATAGAACGCACATGAAGAATTTGTGAACAGATTGGGTTGAGTATAGCATAGAGGGGAAGGGTCCGATCACATTCACTTAGCAGGAAACCAACTTGAAGAAATAGCAATAAGTGAATGCTGTAGAGGACATAAACTCATATATATATAGCCAAAGAAGAAACGACGGAACTAGTAGAGATCTATAGTTGAAGAATATGAATAATTTGAGGAATTTCAACTTTTGGTGGTGGCGTGACCCACCGTATAAGAATGATGATTTCAGACACCGCGTACAATTATCGTAGGGTTCTGAGAATCAAATTCTTCATTAATTTCTTCACACTAAGAGTGTTATTCTTCATTGATTGAAGTAAAATGTTCTTCATGTGTTGCACATCTAAGTCATCAATTTTGCAGAAGTGTTAGGATGAGTGTCCTTTTCAAAGAACATTCGAAGACTCTAAGGATATTTAGCTCACACCGCAACTTGCTAAATCTCTTCTCATCCAAGGGCTTTGTGAAGATATCGGATATCGGCTAGCTGTTCTTCAGTCTTCACATGCTCAATAGAAATGTCGCCCTTCAACACATGATCACGAAGAAAATGATGACGAATCTGAATGTGCTTTGTCTTCGAGTGCTGAACTGGGTTGTCAGCAATCTTGATGGCACTCTCATTGTCACAGAAGAGAGGCACATTCTTCATGTTGACGCTGTAGTCCTTGAGAGTTTGCTTCATCCATAGCAATTGGGCACAGCAAGAACCAGCGGCAATGTACTCAGCTTCAACAGTAGATAGTGATACGCAGTTCTGTTTCTTCGAGGACCAACAGACCAAAGATCGTCCGAGGAAATGACATGTACCAGATGTTGACTTGTGATCCACACGATCACCAGCATAGTCAGAGTCAGAATATCCAACAAGATCAAAAGCCGAGCCCTTGGGATACCATAATCCAAGTGTTGGTGTGTGAGCTAGATATCGAAGAATATGCTTCACAACCTTATGGTGTGATTCCTTCGGTGCAGCTTGAAATCGGGCACACATGCAAACACTAAGCATTATATCTGGCCTAGATGCACATAAGTATAATAAGGAACCTATCATGGAGCGGTATACCTTATGATCGAAGTCAATACCATTTTCATCAGTGCACAGATGGCCATTTGGGGGCATAGGAATTTTGACGCCTTTGCAATCTTGCATGCCAAATTTCCTCAGTACATCCTTGAGGTATTTCTCGTGAGATATGAATATGCCATTGTGTTGTTGACGAATTTGAAGACCTAAGAAGAATTTCAACTCTCCCATACTAGACATTTGATATTCTTCACTCATCATATAGGCAAATTCATCACTATAACGTTGGTCAGTACAGCCAAAGATAATATCATCAACATATACTTGGCACACAAATAATTCACCATCATAAGATTTAGCGAAAAGAGTAGGGTCGAGTGAACCGGGTTTGAAGCCTTTCTTCATGAAGAGTTCCTTCAAAGTATCATACCAAGCCCATGGAGCCTGCTTGAGGCCATAGAGGGCCTTGTTGAGTCTGAAGACTTTGTTAGGATTCTTTGGATCTTCAAAACCTGGGGGTTGAGCAACATATACTTCTTCCTAAAGCTTACCATTGAGGAATGCACTTTTCACATCCATTTGATATAGAGTGATATCATGATGGTTAGCATAAGCAAGTAATATGCGAATAGCCTCAATCTAGCAACAGGTGCAAAAGTTTCATCGAAATCAATTCCTTCAACCTGTGTGTAGCCTTGAGCTACAAGCCGTGCCTTATTCCTCACCACAAGGCCATTTTCATCCTGCTTGTTGCGGTAGATCCACTTTGTGCCGATGATATTGTGCTTGCGAGGATCTGGACGTTTGACCAGTTCCCAGACATTGTTGAGCTCGAACTGATGTAATTCTTCTTGCATGGCCTGAATCCACTCAGGCTCCAGAAATGCTTCATCTACCTTAGTGGGCTCTGTAATAGAGACAAAAGCATACTGCCCACAAAAGATAGACAAATGTGAAGCCTTTGAGCATGTGAGAGGACTTGGCGCTTTGATGTCATTGATGATCTTTTCAACTTGCACTTCTTTTGCAATGCGAGGATGAGTTGGTTGTCGTTGAAGAGTTTGATCAGTGTTTTCTTCAGCACCATTTTCTTCAGCATTTTCTTCATGTGCATTAGCTCGACGTTCTTCATGTTCTGGAATGAATTCTTCATCAGATTCTTCAGTAGGAATGACATCCTCAGTAGCCTTGAACTTGATAGTTTCCTCAGGTGCTGGTTCATCTATCACAGTAGGTAGGTGCTCTCTTTGCGAGCCATTAGTTTCATCGAACCGCACATCTACAGTTTCAACAACTTTGTGAAGATCGTTGTTGAAGACTCTGTAGGTGTGCGAGTCCTTTCCGTAACCAAGCATAAAACCATCATGTGCTTTCGGTGCAAATTTTGAGTTGTGATGAGGATCTCTAATCCAACATTTAGCACCGAAGACTTTGAAATAACTTACATTGGGTTTCTTATCAGTGAGGAGTTCATAGGCAGTCTTTTTGAAGAATTTGTGAAGATATACTCTGTTGATGATGTGGCATGCAGTATCAATTGCCTCAGGCCAGAAACGACGAGGCGTTTTGTATTCGTCAAGCATAGTGCGAGCCATCTCAACAAGGGTCCTGTTCTTGCGCTCCACGACGCCATTCTGCTGAGGAGTGTAAGGAGCAGATAACTCATGAGTAATACCAAGTTCATCAAGATAGTCATCGAGACCAGAATTCTTGAACTCAGTGCCATTGTCACTTCTGATGTGCTTGATCTTCACACCAAAGTTGGTTGAAGCCCTCGAGGAAAATCGTTTGAAGACTTCCTGCACTTCATGTTTGTAAGTAACAAGGTGTACCCATGTGTAACGAGAATAATCATCAACAATAATGAAGCCATATTGAGATGCTTCGTTTGAGATAGCAGAACAATGATTAGGACCAAAGAGATCCATGTGAAGCAATTCAAACGGGTGAGTGGTGGTCATGATAGTCTTTGCTGGATGCTTGGCCTTCCTCATCTTCCCAGCTTCACAGGCTCCGCATAGGTTATCCTTGAGGAATTTGACATTCTCGATGCCAATGACATGCTTCTTCTTCGTAAGCGTGTGCAAATTCCTCATGCCTGCATGACCAAGTCGTCGATGCCAGAGCCAGCCTTCTGAAGCTTTTGCAAGTAAGCACACGGCTGGTTGTGGTCCTGTAGAGAAATCAACAATATATAGGTCTCCTCTCCTAAAGCCTTCGAAGACTTTGGAATTGTCAGCTTCCATAACCACAACACAATGGTACTTGCCAAAGACAACAACCATATCAAGATCACAAAGCATTGAGACAGACATAAGGTTGTATCCTAAGGACTCAACAAGCATGACTTTGTCCATGTGTCGATCCTTTGTAATCGCAACCTTACCTAGATCCAATACCTGACTTTTGCCTTTGTCAGCAAAGATGATATGCTTCAGATGCGACGGAGATAATGGAGCATCCATCAATAGATTTTTGTCACCAGTCATGTGGTTTGTACATCCACTATCGAGAACCCACTCAGTGGCTTTGGGTTGATCATCCTGCAGATGAATTAGTGTAGCTTACAAACTCATATACTTCATCAGTGAAGAATATGACATCAATTCATCAGATCAATTTCATCAAGTAAAAGAACTAATAATGCAATATGAGGACGTGAGAAATGAAAGTTCATTTCTTCATGATTAGCCTGCGTCCTATCAGGCATGCTCAGGTCTCCAGCAAATTCTTCAGACGATTACGTGCGTCTGGAGACCTGACCCTGCAGAAGAGATTAGTTCTTTTTCTTCACCACCCACATCTGAAGGGGTGGCAAAGAGTTCATCATTCTGCGAGCTCCATACGAGAAGGATGGCATAGAAGCCAGTCCATTTCGTTTCACATAAGATGGGTTAGAGTAAGCATATGAGTAAGCAGAGAAATTCTTCGAGGACTTATGGACATAATGATTTGAAGAATAATGCACATATCCATAATCCTTAGATCTTCCCTGCGAAACAGACGGGTTAGCATGATGATGTTCATATGAGGACTTTGATCCATATCAGGAATTTGATCTGGGGTTCCTATTCTTCACAGGTGGTGTCATGATGACATTCACCTGAAGATTTTCAAGACATCTTTTGGGAACCCAGATTTTCTTCATCGGGGAGCCGTTCCTGCAGTTAGTGCCAACATATCTAGCAATTACTTCACCATTCTGATTTTTGAATAGCTTATAGTTGGAGTCAATTGACTCATCATCAGAATGAGGAGATTCACATGCAAATCCAGATAAGTTAGATGGATCAACTGGAGGTCCCTTTGCAGCAACCCATGTAGTTTTGGGGTACTGCTCAGGCTTCCAATATGTACCATCAGCATTGAGTTTCCTCTCAAAGGCGATACCCTCTTTCCTAGGGTTCCTGTTGAGGATCTGCTTTTTAAGCACATCACAAAGAGCCCGATGCCCTTTGAGGCTTTTGTACATGCCTGCCGTGTACAATTCCTTCAGCCCTGCATCGTCAGTGATACTAGCAATGTCCTCAGATGAGGAATTAGTGATAACGGAGGCATGTGAAGAATTTGAAACATTAGCAGCATTTGAACATTCAAGTGAAGAATTAGCAGATTCACGTTCAATGCACTTCAAGCATGGAGGAACAAATTCTTCCTGAGATGCGCTGATTTGTTGAGCAAGTAATGAATTGCGCTCCTTCTGAAGATCTTCATAACTCACTCTTAACTTCTCAAGGTCTTGCTTTCTTCGAAGAAATTCATAAGAAAGCTTCTCATGATCCGATAAGAGAGTGTTATGATGACTTTGAAGTTTGTCAAGCTTGGACTGAAGTCTATGAAGATTTTTAGTCAAAGTTTCAGTGCGATCCATTTCTTCACCCAACATATCATCACTTTTATTTAGCATGTTTTGAACCTTTTCTAAAGCCCTTTGTTGTTTTATAGCAATCTTAGCAAGTTTAGAATAGTTGGGCTTAAGGTTTTCATCAGATTCATTCTCACTTGATTCAGAGGAGGTATATTTCAGTACCTTGGCACCCTTTGCCATGAAGCAATAGGTGGGAGCGTAGTCATCATCGCCTTCATCAGCCTTGTTGGTGAGGTCATTTTCTTCAGTGTTGAAGATAGACTTGCTGACGAATGCAGTAGTGAGAGCTAGGCTCGCCACTCCGGATTTGGACTCCTCAGATGACTCATCTTCCTCATTTTCTTCAGATTCAGCCTCAGAGTCCATTTCCTTGCCAATGAATGCCCTAGCCTTCTTGGAGCTGCTCTTCTTGTGATATGAAGACTTTGAGGATTTTGATGATGAAGATTTTGTGGATTTCTTCTTTTTCTTCGCATCATCAGAACTTTAATCCTTGTATTTCTTCTTCTTTGATTCCTTTTCCCACTGAGGACAATCTTGAATGAAATGTCCAGGTTTCTTGCACTTGTGACAGAGCCTCTTCTTGTAGTCACTGGATGAGGAATCATTCCTCCTTGAGGATCTTCCAAGGCGACCACATCTTGAGAACTTTTGGAACTTCTTCACGAGCAGAGCCAGATCATGGCTCAGTTCTTCAGGATCACCAAGGCTGCTACCAGAGTCTTCATCTTCGGACTCAGATACTGCCTTGGCCTTCAGTGCACGTGTTCTGCCATAGCTTGAACCATAGAGATCTCTCTTTTCAGCAAGTTGGAACTCATGAGTATTTAGCCTCTCGAGAATACCAGCGGGATCAAGTGACTTGTAGTCAGCACGTTCTTGTATCATCAATGCCAGAGTGTCAAATGAGGAATCAAGCGATCTCAGCAATTTCTTCACCACCACATGGTCGGTGATGTCAGTGGCACCAAGTGCTTGAAGCTCATTTGAGATGTCAGTGAGGCGATCGAAGGTTTGTTGAAAATTTTCATTATCGAGTCTTTTGAAGCGGTTGAAGAGATTGTGAAGAACATCAACTCGAGAGTCATGCTGAGTTGAGACTCCTTCATTCACTTTGGACAACCTGTCCCAGATAAGCTTCGCTGTTTCCAAAGCACTCACTCTGCCATACTGTCCTTTGCTCAGATGGCCACATATGATATTCTTTGCTTGAGAGTCGGGTTGCTTGAATCTCTTCACATCGGTAGCATTCAGAGAAGGTGTGACTGAGGGAACACCATTTTCCACAACATACCAGAGATCGTTATCAATTGCTTCAAGATGCATTCGCATTTTATTCGTCCAATAGGGGTAGTCCGTCCCATCGAAGGTAGGACACCCAGCAGAGACCTTGATCATACCTACGGTCGACATAACTAAAACTCCAGGCGGTTAAACCAAAATCACACAGAACAAGGGAGTACCTTGCTCTGATACCAATTGAAAGTGCGTTATATCGACTAGAGGGGGGTGAATAGGCGATTTTTATGAAATTCTTCACTGCGGTGCGTTATATCGACTAGAGGGGGGTGGAGGAATTCCTTAGCGAAGAACTACTAGCAGCGGAATAAGTACTCAAAAGTAAACACAACAGAATACAAGCCTAGTCATCATGATGAAATGAAGACAGGCACAGAGTACAGGAAGCGTAATCACAGGATAACACAGGACGAAGACAAACAGACTGAAGAAATTGAACTGAGGAAATTGAGAAAGTCTTCAGTCAAAGTCTTCGAACACAGATATGAACAAACATACAGCACAGTTATGAGGAAATGAAAGAGTTGATGAAATAGAACCAGTAAGCTCGGTGAAGACAATGATTTGGTAGACCAGTTCCAACTATTGTCTCAGTTGTACGTCTGGTTGGAGCGGCTGAGTATTTAAACTCGAGGACACACAGTCCCGGACACCCAGTCAAGGACACTTAGTCCAAGACACCCAGTCCTCACCATATTCTCCTTGAACTAAGGTCACACAGACCTCGTCCAATCACTCATGGTAAGTCTTCAGGCGACTTCCAAACGTTCACAAACTTGGTCACCCGGCGATCCACAATTCCTCTTGGATGCTCTAGACCATGACGCCTAACCGTTTGGAAGAAGCACAGTCTTCAAAGGTAACAAGCGTCGGATCCACTCAGGATCAATCTCTTCAGTGATGCTCAATCACTTGGGGTTTGTAGGTGTTTGGGTTTTGGGTTTTTGATTTTTCCTCACTTGATGATTTTCGCTCAAAGTCCTCGGAGGATGGGTTGCTCTCAAATGACAAGTGTCAGTTTCTCTCGGAGCAGCCAACCAGCTAGTGTTTGTAGGGGGCGGCTATTTATAGCCTAGGGAGCATCCCGACATGATAAGACATAAATGCCCTTCAATGATATGACCGTTAGGTGGATAGATATTTTGGAACAGCTGGCGCATAGCACAGCAATGGTCGGAATTTTGAGTAGCAAAATTCTCAGGGCTGTCATGTTCCTCACTGTGTAGGCAATCCGCACTGGCAAATTCCTAACTCCTCAGTCAGGACAAATTTCTCAGAGACCAGAAGAACTTCGTCTCTGTCACTGAACAAATTGACTAAACTGTATGAGATTTCCAATGGCTTCACTCGAAGGGATTGGTAGGTGTAGGATTTTGAGTTGAGCATCACATGGAAATTTTTCCTTAGTATTTCCTCGACCCCCTTTAACAGTACGGTGTTTCCTATGACTCAAGAAAGAGAAAAACAAAACTATGAAAACGAAAGTCTTCAAGCTTCATATTCCTCGCATGAATATCAAGTCTTCACGGACACACCAATTTCTTCACTTTCAAAGTCTTCATGAAAGTCTTCAGAAATACCAAATCTTCAGTCAAAGATATTCATTTTTAGGGGTCGACTTTTCCTGTAAATATCAAACTCCTCATAGACTTATAGACCTGTGTACACTCACACACGCATTAGTACCTTAACCTATAAGTCTTCAATACACAAAAATCACTAAGGGGCACTAGATGCACTTACAATCTTCCCCTTTTTGGTGATTGATGACAATATAGGTTAAGTTTTCAACGGGGATAAACATATGCAGTGTAAATACCGATATTGAGGAATTTGATTGTAAGATATAGAAGAACTCCCCCTGAAGATGTGCATAGTGAGGAATTTGCTTTTGAAGCAATGCACACTTGAAGAGTTGAATCATGGAGATCTCCCCCTATATCTTGTAATTCATACACGCATTTAACATATAATATGAAGAATTTGAAATGCAAGATGAAATATGGTGCCTGATGAAATTCAGCATGCGCGCAATAAAATTAACAAGGAATAAGCATGCAGAATAGAGTATCAGAGCATAGTGCATCAAAAGTATCAGAGAACCATCGGGTTTAAGATTACAACTCGATCCAATAAAGTTTCAGAAGAATGAGAGTTGTAACTTAGCAAAGAAAAATGCCCATATAGTAGACCCGCTTGAAGACTAACTCATATTTCTCCCCCTTTGTCATCAAATGACCAAAAGGATCGAAAATGAGGACTAACGCCCCTGAAGGTAATCATGTTGATGAAGGAGCGCCAGCGTTGTTGGGGTCGTTGGTTGATGTAGGGCCTACCACAGTGTCGTCCAAATCTTCATGTTCATCAGTGTCTCGCGATGAAGAATAGGAGCTGGCCACCAAAGAAGGAACCTTGACCTTCTTGAATTTCTTCGGTGGAGGTGCAGACTAGTCACAATCTTCTTTGAAACCCATGTTCTTCAGATCTTCTTCACCATACATATGTGACAGGATTGCCCAGGTGCGACCGAAGACTTGATGGAGGTAGTAGTGGTTTTTCTTCACCGCATTGTGTGTGGCAGTCATGTTGTGAAGAAGTGAACCAAACTGATGCTTAACCCATTTGTGATTTCAATCCACCTTCTGGTGAAGACTAAGCAGAAGTTCACGGTCAGTCATCACGCGCGGAGCAGTGGCTTGAGGAGTGGACTTGGGAGCATTGGCAGAGTCATGTGTGGCAGAGTCATCATTGGTGGAATAAGATGCAGCTTTGCGAAACTGACCATCCAATGGACGAATGCCTTCATCAATTACAGCTGGTGCCTTGCCCTTTCCATCAAGTGAGGAATATGTCTGCTTGAGGACTTCAATTGGGGGCAAGTAGCTGAGATGATTCTGGAAATCAGCTTTGTAGTTGAGTGAAGACCTTGTCCCGAGGAATCTCATGATCCAAGGTGCATAAGGCTTCAGCTCATACGGAGACAGTGCAACATTGGCCATAGTCCTCATGAAGAAATCGTGATAATTGACAGGAATGCCATGAACGATGTTGAATACCAGATTCTTCATGATGCCAACAATTTCCTCATCAGATGAGTCGTGGCCTTTGATGGGACTGATTGTCCTCGTAAGAATACGATAGACAATTCTGGGCACGTAGAGCAATTCCTTCACGAGGAATTTGGTTCGTGGTGCCTGACCTGGTTTCAAAGGCTTCATCAGCACCTGCATGTAATGATGTGTGAGCTCAGGTTCACTGTAGATGCAGCGAGCTTCTTCAAGGGGAGGACTGAGTGGTAGAGCACGAAGCAATTCAGAGGCTGGGGCAGTGTAGTGAGTGTTTTCAGACATCCAGTCCAGCACCCATGAATTCACATCTTCAGCATCTCCGGTGATGTGCAGCGTTGCATAAAATTGAAGAATCGGTTCTTCATTCCAATCGCAGATGTCAGAGCAAAAGTTGAGAAGCCCAGCATCGTGAAGAACACTGAGGACTGGTGCGAAGCACGGCAGAAATTCCATATCCACGTGAGGAATATGCTCATGGTAGAAAATCTTCTCCTTGTTGAACAGCACTGAGGAATAGAAATTGGCTTGACTAGCAGTCCAGAAACACCTCTTCCTAATGCGAGCAGAGTCATACGGGGTGTAATCTTTGAAGAATACGTGCTCACCGAAGAAATCATCAGCCTTGAACTTTTGCTTGCATGAGAATGGATCCTTTGGCTTTGGCAGAGGAGTGTCAGTGAGTTGCATCACGACCTCAGGAATCTCAATCGCAGGTTCTTCAGGCTGAGGAATTTTTGGTTCCTCCTCAGTGGCAGTCTGTGTCGTTGGTTGTTCAGCAGCAGTTTCTTCAGCGCTAGTGGCTGGAATTTCCTCATGGACAGATGCAGTGGGATGAGTTTCTTCAGAGCCCATGTGAACAGTTTGTGTGGGGGACTGAGGAATTTGCTGTAGAGGGGTGAACATTGGAGAGTTTGGATGCTGACTGTCCCAGAATTCATCACTGATTACGGGTGTGGAGCAGCCAATGTCCACATCTTCATCTTCCATTTCTTCAATACCAGCCTCTTCAGCTCTGAACTGAGGTATAGGCGAGGAGATGATAGGTGTTGAAGGGATCGCATCCACTTCAATTTCTTCATCCAACGGTTTAGACGAAGCAGAAGAAGGAGTTTCTTCATCAGATCCGCTGGGGATCACATATTCTTCATCAAAAGAAACAAGGTCCTTTGATGGCCTGGTTGAGATGGGAACAACATCAATCGGATGTGCAAATGAGCTTGTCATAGGCTTCATTTTCTTTGGAGCTGAAGAATCTGAAGCAGTTGATGCTTTCCTTTTCTTTCCTACAGCACGCTCTGCGGCCTTGGTCTTCTTCACATCTAATGCAGATGGAAGGATTGAAGTTGTAGTTGGTGCAGGAGCAGCTGAGGAATCTGGTTGATTTTCTTTAGGCACAACTGATGCAATTGCCCTGATTTCTTCAGTTTCTTCAGGCGCACCACTAGTGGATGCCCTGGCAATTTCTTCAGCGGCTGGAATGCAGTCATCAGCCCTGGAACTCACATTTTCTTCAGAAGCCTGATTGTCATCAGCGGTGCTGGCATTTTCTTCAGTCGGCTGAGCAGATGCTTCAGCCTGAGGAATTTCTTGTTGTGTTGGGGCAGCAACATTTGAAGTGAACTGTTCAGTTATCTTTACAAATCTAACTTTGGCTCCTTGCCAATCAGCATAGTAGGCTTGGAAGTCATCGCTGAGGGTTTTGATTTCAGATTGGATTTTTACAAGTTCATCAGTTGTCATAGTGACAACGTTGTTCTTCAGATATTTCTCCTTCCTGTACTGCGCTTTCTTGATCTGCCTGGCCTTCTCAAATTTCCACTTTTCTTCTTGAATGAAGTGGGTCAGCATGTGACTTTGGCCAGGAGTCAGCTTGAAGTCAGGAAATGGAGTGTTGGGGTCCTTGTGCCAATCATCAATGTAGTTGAGGATCAACTTGGGATCCAAAAGCAATGGCACCTCAGATCCTTTGGCTCTAGCGGCCCTGACTTGCGTGTCTCTGATGATTTCTGCAAGTTCATCATCATCAGCTTCGTCTTCTTCAGACGGCACTTGGAAAGCGACTTGCTTCTTTTGAGGACTTGGGCGTGGACCTCATCCAGCAGTGGCCTTTGTCTTCAGCAGTGAGGGGGCAGCTAAGGAACTTGGTGCAGCTGAGGAACTAGCTAAGACACCTGAGGCAATGGAGATGCCGGTAGTCCTTTGGCACGAAGCGAGATGCACAGGTGCTGAGGATTTGGTCGGAACAGCTGAAGGCTTAGGCGGAGGAGCTGAGGACTTTGGAGGAATAGGAGCAGCATGAGGAATTGGCCGTGAGGGCTTTGAGGATTCTGGCCGTGAGGGCATTGCTGAGGAAGCACTTGGCTTGTGCGCAGGCTTCTTTGACATAGCCTTCTTTGGCTTGAAAGCAAGGACCTCAGTAGAGGCAGCAGCAGCAGAGTCTTCATTAAATTTCCTCACTGCTTCTCTGGCTTGCTTAGCCAACTTGCCTTGGCGCTTGGCCCGTTCATCAGGATAGTCCTCACCGCGCTTGAGGCTGGTGGGATCTGCTATTTGGCCAGGTGCCAGTGGTGCTCTTGGGCATGGAGGATTCAGTGCGAATTTCTTCATGTACTTAGGAGTGACATATCTGTACTCCCTCCATTCTCTTGCCCATCTCCTCTCTATCTTCTGAATGCGCACTTTGCTCTCATTCTTGGTTTCCTCAGGAGGTGTGCAGTACCCAGCATATATGTCATCAGGGATTTCAAACGTTTTATTTACCTCAGGCCTCTTTCCTCCCTTCTGTGGCCTTTTACCATCAGCCATTTTCTTCAGTTGAGGAATTTGAACAATCGAATTCTCTGAAGAAGTATGCAACTTTTCTTCGAGGAACGCTGCAAATGAGTTAAGTTGATGAGAACCTAGTGATTCAGCAGCAGACATGTGTACCTGTGAACAGAGTATAGTTGCGAGGAATTTGGAGAGGTCATATGCGTTCTCAGAAGGTTTTTCAAAAAGAACAAGTTTGAGGAATTTGACCAGATGAGTCTTGAAGATTTTCACTAAGCGTTCTTTATCTTAGGTTCCAGAGTTGTATAGATAAAAGATCCTCACAACTGAGGAATCTTGAAGAAAAATGATGCTTAGAGAAACGAATCAAGAACAGATGACTTTGTGAGGTGTTCAATGTGTGAAGATATGAAGAAAAACACTTTTGAAGATTTTGTAGATAATCATTCGAATCAGCGAGGGCAGTAAAAGTAACTTTTATTTACCCTGGACGAAGAACACGATGAACTGGAGTGAGGAGATGTGAAGTTCGTCTGTGCAGATCTTCCATTCCCTAACTTGGCGGAGGAAGACGGCTACGGCGGCAGCGGAGTGAAGATGTCCGCGGTCGGCGCGAGTACGTCGGCGACGAGGTCGAGGCAGTGAAGCTCTTCCTCACCGGCGGTGATGAAGTAGCGGCGGCTCTAGGGTTTGAGAAGCTCGAGCTGGAGAGAGAGGTCAAGCGGAGTAAAAGAAGTGAGGAAGGGAAGGAGGGGTATTTATAGCCACGGTGAAAAACTGCTCGCCCGAAGAAATTGTACGAACGTGCCCCTGACCCTTCTCATTCGCATGACATGTGTCACCCACGCAGTGAGAGGTGGAGATCGTGTTAGATCGTGGGTGAGTGGATAAGTGTATCGTGGGATGCGGAACGGTTTGAGCGGCAAAGCCGAAAATTTAGATAAGATAGATTTTAAAGTTCTGTTCGCAATTTTTCAGCTGACAAGGACACAGTGAAGATTTTGAACGAGTTTCAAATAGAACGCACATGAAGAATTTGTGAACAGATTGGGTTGAGTATAGCATAGAGGGGAAGGGTCCGATCACATTCACTTAGCAGGAAACCAACTTGAAGAAATAGCAATAAGTGAATGCTGTAGAGGACATAAACTCATATATATATAGCCAAAGAAGAAAAACGACGGAACTAGTGAAGACTATGCAAAGTTGAAGAATATGAATAATTTGAGGAATTTCAACTTTTGGTGGTGGCGTGACCCACCGTATAAGAATGATGATTTCAGACACCGCGTACAATTATCGTAGGGTTCTGAGAATCAAATTCTTCATTAATTTCTTCACACTAAGAGTGTTCTTCTTCATTGATTGAAGTAAAATGTTTCTTCATGTGTTGCACATCTAAGTCATCAATTTTGCAGAAGTGTTAGGATGAGTGTCCTTTTCAAAGAACATTCGAAGACTCTAAGATATT